>NW_015177176.1:28248-52946 GCF_001447785.1 Gekko japonicus
GGGGAGGGCAGGGGAGATCGGGGAGGACGGGGGGTGGGGTGCAGCAGCAGGGAAGCCTGGGGAGGGGACAGGGGAGGAAGCAGGGGAGGAAGAGGGGGATGCAGCAGGGAAGGGAGCGAGAAGGGAAACCAGCGGCTGGAGCTGGGAGGAGAGCAGCCACCCTCCTTACTTGCTGGGGAGAACGCTGGTGGGTGGGAGGCCGGCAGCCAAGCGGGAGGAGACCAAGGACCGGGAGGGGAGGAGACCAAGGACCGGGAGAGGAGGAGACCGCGTTGCCAACTCTAGGTCGGGAGATTCCTGGAGATGATGGGGGGGTCCAACTGGGTTTGTGAGGGGGTGTCAGTGAGTCCGCCCTCCGTGTTCACCGAGGGAGGGAGGCTCCGTAGAGCCCACCCACCCACCGAAGGTGCCGTTCCCACCAGGGGAAGTGATCTCTGTCGGTTGGTGGTGGGTTGTGATTCCGGGAGATCTCCAGGCTCCCCCTGGAGATTGGCACCCCCGGAAAGGCAAGGGCCTTGGGCGGAGTAAGCGGGGGCCGTTTGTGTGAGTGGGGTGGGGGCTGCTTCGCGGAATTGGGAGGGGGCGGTACCAGTCGGAGGGAGGTTTCTGCCCTCTGGAGGCTGATGCCCCCCCTCCCCGGTTCCCCTCCGTGTCACCCTCACGACAACCCTGCGAAGTAGGTTTCATAGACAGAGGAAGGGAGAAGGCCAGCTCAGAGTCGCCTGGCCAGCTATAGGAATGCTGGTTCGACATTCTCTCTGCAACCCGGCAGTCGTTTTCACTGGACAGGCACTGGGTGCTCCTAATGAGATCAGGAGAAGGTCTCTGTAAATGTTGCTTGGTTGTACCATCTTGGGAAGGGGGAATTCGACCTCTCATCTCTGTCTCTAAAATCCTAGAGCCCCTGTGGCCGAATTCCCGTGTGCGCGCGCGCGGGGGGGGGGGGGGGGGTCACTTGTGTCATCCTGCCAAGTGGAAAGGAAGATGCCACCCTTGAGGAATTGCCAGTGGATGACTTAAAATGGTCATCTGCTTGGCCTCCTGGCGGGCTTGCCAACTTCCAGGTGGCGCCTGGAGATCCCCAGGCATTGCGGCTGATCCTCAGACCACAGAGCTCAGTTCCCCTGGATAAAAAGGCTGCTTTGGAAGGTGGACTCTGTGGTATTATAGTGCCCTGTTGAGGTACCCTGTTGAGCCCATTTGGTGTCGTGGTTAAGAGTGCAGACTCTAATCTGGGAGAACCGGGTTTGATTCCCCACGCCTCCACTTGCAGCTGCTGGGTGACCTTGGGTCAATCACAAGTTCTCTCAGAGCTCTTCTCTCAAGGACAGGTCTGGAAAGGGCTCTCTCGGCCCCACCTCCCTCACAGGGTGTCTGTTGTGGGGAGGGGAAGGAGTTCGTAAGGCACTCTGAGTGAAGGGTGGGGTATAAGTCCAATTTCTGCGCTCACGGCCCTGGGATTTTTGCAGTACCTTCCCAAAACCACGCCCGGCTCCCTGTCTTCGTTAAACTGGAACGAGTACCACGTTCTGGCCACATAACGTCGGTTTGCAGCGTAGATTTGAACGAACAGGCGTCTGGGATCGGGAAGAGACCGGGGCGCACCCAAGAGAGCGCCTTCCCACTGATCAAGGTGGAGCACCCTGGGAAACTCTCTACAGTGTTCCCTCTGAGCTGAGTCAGTGTGAGCCTAGCTCACAGTTTTCTAGCCACTGGTTCACACCTTGTTGAGCTTAGCCCAAGAAGGAGGGCTCCAGAGCAAACTAATTTAGGCAGCAGCCAAATCGCCCGCTCACAACTTGAATGCCAGCAGCTCGCAAAGTAGAATTTTTGCTCACAGGACTCCATAGCTTAGAGGGAGCATTGGTGGGAAGCCGCTGCGGTTTGGTGCCACTCTGGTTGGTCGTAGTGACATTTTGGGCAACAGGACTTCCAGGTGCGTGGGTCCATGTTTCTCTCCCCCCCCCCGGCTATCCTTAACAGGACCCTCATGGGTGGGTTGCCTCCGGACGCAGTCCCTCCCTGACATTTCGGCAGTGGCTCCTGAATGTGGGCGCAACCATGCGGCTAGAGCTGGCTCATGTGAGCCCGGTCCAACATAAGTGATTTGAGGAGTGCATGTTTTATGCATGACGGCATGGCACGACGTGCATTGCTTCTTGAGCGATTCCTCCCATATGCCAGGGTGTGGTTGTGCCGGACTGCGCTTGCGGTTGTGCCGGACTTCTGAACCTGTGAGGGTCAGTGAGAGACTCGGAGTGAAAGGCGGGGTATAAGTCCAATCTCTTCTTCTTCTCTCGGCCTAACCTACCTCGCAGGGTCGTTGTGGGAGACGAGCCATAAAATGAAATTTGCCATCCCTGAATACCCTTGGAAGGCTTCGTCACACATTTCGGGAAGTTCTTCTCATCTCTGCCCCACCTCCGGCCAAGGCTCCCTCTAAGCTGGGAAGTCTTGTGAGCAAAATGATCTACCAACATGAAAGTTGTGAGTGGGCAATCTGGCCACTAGGTAAACTAGTTTGCTCTGGAGCCCTCCTTCCTGAGCAAAGGCAAAAATCTCTGTGAGCCAGAGGCTAAAAAAACTGTGAGCTGGCTCACACTCACTCAGCTTAGAGGGAACACTGCCTCCAGGGGGGAAGGTGAAGTTATTCTTGCAATGATCCTGCAAAGTAGGTTACTCAGGAAGAGAGAGGCGACTTCAGAGTCCACCCCGGGAGTTCCAGGGCTCTCGATCGGCGCCCGTCACAAGCTCGGATTCGAACCCGGGTCTGAGTTAGACAGCAAACCGCGAAACCGGGAAGGGTGTCTTTCCCTTCCCACCCGGGCACGTTGTCTTCCTGCAGGACGTGCTGAGTCAGGATGTGGTCATCCTGTCGGTGAATTAGCAGCAAGTGTATGCGGGGTACGATAGGAGCCGGGCGTCAGCTGCAGCAGAGCAGATGGCTTCCGCTTTACCGTCCATTTAGCCGCAAGGTCGTGGCTCTTAAGAGAGAGCTTATTTTCTCTTCCCGTGAGCTTTTTCTTTCTGGGCGTGCTCAGGGACGGATGAAGGCTCACCGGTGCCCTAAGCACTGACCAATCTTGGTGCCCCCCTCCTTTCCACACTGACCCAGTCCATTTTCGTCGTTGACCCGTCTGACCAGATAGACAATGCAGGTTGCAGCAATACAAAAATGCATTCATAGGATAACACAATCACACTGTGCAAACTAAACCAAGCTTGGGCGACATAAAGTTCGACAAAGATGCAATACAACATCTATTTTAATATTTCACCCTTTCCCCAACTTTGTGGTGCCCCCTTTGGCCCTGGTGCCCTAAGCACGTGCCTAGTCTGCTTAAGGGTTGATCCGGCCATGGGCGTGCTGCTGGCGTGCATGCTCAGCATTGCAGGAGGAGGCGGAGTGCGGTGCCCATCCCTAAACCCCTTTCGCATGCGCAGCCTTTAAAGGCACAGAATGTAACCGGTGAACTGCTCTGCCTATCCTGGACGAATTAAGCAGGAGTGAATTAAGCCCAGCGCTGGATGGCCCAGGTTCGCCTGAGCTTGTCAGGTCTCAGAAGCTAAGCAGGGTCGGCCCTGGTTAGTACTTGGAAGGGAGACCACCGAGGAAGCCCAGGGTCGCTATGCAGAGGCAGGCAAGGGCAAACCACCTCTGTTGGTCTCTGATCTGACCTGGATGGCCAAGACTGGCCCAGTCTCATCAGGTCTTGGAAGCTAAGCAGGGTCAGCCCTGGTTGGTACCTGGATGGGAGACCACTGAGGAAGTCCAGGGTTGCTTCGCAGAGGCAGGCAAGGGCAAACTCACTTCTCCTTGTCTCTGCTCTGACCTGGATAGCCCAGACTAGCCCTATTGCATCAGAAGCTAAGCAAGGTAAGCCTTGCTTAGTCCTTGGACGGGAGGCCACCAAGGAAGGGCAGGGTTGCTACGCAGAGGCAGGCAAGGGCAAAGCCACCTCTCTTCGAGTCTTGCCTTGCCTTGACCTGGATGGACCAGGCTGGCCTAGTCTTGTCAGATCTCGGAAGCTCAGCAGGGTCGGCCCCGGTTAGTCCTTGGATGGGAGACCACCGAGGAAGTCCAGGGTTGCATGTGCAGAGGCAGGCAAGGGCAGAGCACTTCTGGGTGTCTCTTGCCTTGACCTGGATGGCCCAGGCTAGCCCAGTCTTGTCAGATCTCGGAAGCTAAGCCGGGTCGGCCCTGGTTAGTCCTTGGATGGGAGACTACCGAGGAAGTGTAGGGTTGCTGTGCAGAGGCAGGCAATGCCAAATCACCCCTGTTCGAGTCTTGCCTTGCCCTCACCTGGATGGCCCAGGCTAGCCCAGTCTTGTCAGATCTCGGAAGCTAAGCAGGGTCGGCCCCGGTTAGTCCTTGGACGGGAGGCCACCAAGGAAGTTGCAGGGTTGCTGCGCAGAGGCAGGCAAGGGCAAAGCCACCTCTCTTTGAGTCTGGCCCTCACCTGGATGGCCCAGGCTGGCCCAGTCTTGTCAGATCTCGGAAACTCAGCAGGGTCGGCCCCGGTTAGTCCTTGGACGGGAGGCCACCAAGGGAGTTGCAGGGTTGCTGCGCAGAGGCAGGCAACGGCAAACCACCCCTCTTCATCTCTTGCCTTGTCCCTGATGGCCCAGGCAAGCTCGATCTTGTCAGATCTCGGAAGCTAAGCAGGGTCAGTGCTTGGAGGGGAGACCACGGAGGGAAGTCCAAGGTCACTCCGCAGAGGCAGGAAGTGGCCAAGCCACCTCTGAACTTCCCTTGCCCCGCAAACCCCACGGGGTCGCCGTCAGTCGGCTGCGACTCGGCGGCGCTTTCCCGCCCTCACCCAATGGGTGTGGTCTTATACCGGATCGTCCCAAAGTTTCAGAACGTGCATTGGAATGGCTGCTTTTAGAATGGGAGTTGGCCGAGTCTTCTTTTGTGTGTGCGTCTGCGGTGGCTCAGGTGGTCAAGACGCTGAACTGCAGGCTGTGGAAGGTCGGTAGTTCAGCAGCTCGAGACCCGAGTGCGCCGCATGACGGAGTGAGCTCCCGTCTCTAGTCCCAGCTCCTGCCAACCTAGCAGTTCGAAAGCAAGACATTGCAAGTAGATAAATAGGTACCGCTTCGGTGGGAAGGTAACAGCGTTCTGTGCGCTGTTTAGTCATGCCGGCCACATGACCATGGAAGTGTCTTCGGACAGCGCCGGCTCTTCGGCTTTGAAACGGAGATGAGCACCACAACCCTAGAGTCGGATTTGACTGGCTTTCGAGCAAGGGAACCTTTACCTTTACCTGAAAAGCGTCCGGGGTCGGAGGGGGTGGGAGGGGGGAGCGTCGACACAGGGCTCAAGCCACTGGTCTGCCAGGCCCCAAATGCTCTGGAGCAGTGTTCCCTCTAAGCTGTGCGAGTGTGAGCCAGCTCACAGTTCTTTAGCCTCCGGCTCACACAGATTTCCGTCTCCGCTCAGCAAGGAGGGCTCCAGAGCAACCTGATTGATGCAGCAGCCAAATCGCCCGCTCACACCTTGAACACCCGTCGCCCACAAAGTTGAAACTTTGCTCACGAGACTCCACAGCTTAGAGGGAGCGTTGCTCCGGAGATGTCTCGAGGGTGTCTCCCTGTGTCCGCTTTGCGCCATGCGGTGAAAGAGAGATGCCTTAAAAGCCCTTGCTGATGTCACCTTCCACCGTTTGGCAAATCCTGCCTGGCCCAGGGCCAGAGTTCCTTGGTGACGTCTTCTGGGTGTGTCCTGTCAGCCATAACTCTCCTCACATTCTTTTATGGGCTTTATACTGAAAAAGGGGATGTGCTTTGGGACATGCAAGCCCCTGGGGGGGGGGAAGGACTCCAGTTTAATTGCTCTGCTCTAAGCCACTAATTGGAGCTGCGGTGGCTCAAGTGGTTAAGACGCTGAACTGCAGGCTGTGGAAGGTCGGTAGTTCAGCAGTTCGAGACCCGAGTGCGCCGCATGACGGAGTGAGCTCCCGTCTCTGGTTCCAGCTCCTGCCAACCTAGCAGTTTGAAAGCAAGAAATTGCAAGTCGATAAATAGGTACCACTTTGGTGGGAAGGGAACAGCGTTCCGTGTGCCTTGGTGTTTAGTCATGCTGGCCACATGACCTCGGAAACGTCTTCGGACAGCGGTGGCTCTTTGGCTTGGAAACGGAGATGAGCACTGCAACATTAGAGTCGGATTCGACTGGCTTTCGAGCAAGGGAACCTTTACCTTTTAAAGCCACTAATTAGCCTGCCTTTTATCACATGGCCCTACTCGCACCCCCCACCCCCCACACATATGAACACACAAAGCTGCCTTCCACTGGATCAGACCCTTGGTCAGTCTTGTCTAACTCAGACTGGCGGAGGCTCTCCAGGGTCTCAGGTCAAGGTCTTTCCCATCACCTCCTGCCTGGTCCTTTTTAACTGGAGATGCCGGGGATTGAACCTGGGACCTCCTGCATGCCAAGCAGAGGCTCTGCCACTGAGCCAGGGTCTCAGGTCAGGGTATTTCCCATCACCCCCTGCCTGGTCCTTTTAACTGGAGATGCCGGGGATTGAGCCTGGGACCTTCTGCGTGCCAAGCAGAGGCTCTGCCCCTGAGCCAGGGTCTCAGGTCAAGGTCTTTCCCATCAGCTCCTGCCTGGTCCTTTTAACTGGAGATGCCAGGGACTGAACCTGGGACCTTCTGCAGGCCAAGCAGAGGTTCTGCCACTGAGCCAGGGTCTCAGGTCAAGGTCTTTCCCATCACCTCCTGCCTGGTCCTTTCAACTGGAGATGCTGGGGATTGAACCTGGGACATTCTGCGTGCCAAGCAGAGGCTCTGCCACTGAGCCAGGGTCTCAGGTCAAGGTCTTTCTCATCACCTCCTGCCTGGTTCTTTTACCTGGAGATGCCGGGGATTGAACCTGGGACCTTCTGCATGCCAAGCAGAGGCTCTGCCACTGAGCCACCATCATCCTCCCCATCCCCACCACCGTTGCCTTACCATGAACTCTTCCACGGCCTGATATGACTTCCCCTGGAACTCACAGTAGCTCTTCCTTTCCTCGCACTGCAGATAGTTAGAATGTCCGACTAGGAACTGGAAGACCCGGGTTCGAATCCCTGCTCTGCCCTGGAAGCATGCCGGGTAACCTTGGGCCGGTCACATTCCCTCTCAACTTCATCTCCCTCGCAGGGTTGTTGTGTGAATAAAATGGGGAAGGAAAAATGAGTTCCTGGGGATGGGGGGTGGGGATGAAAATGTGCTAGACTGATAGGTATGCAGGCCTGGTTAGCAACGCTCCCTCTAAGCTGTGGAGTCTTGTGAGCAAAAGTCTTGCTTTGTGAGCTACTGGCATGAAAGGTGTGAGCGAGCGATTGGGCGGCAGCATCGATTTGTCTGCTCTGGAGCCCTCCTTCCTGAGTTAGGACAAAAAGGTGTGAGCCGGAGGCTGAAAAACAGTGAGCTAGCCCACACTGACTCAGCTTAGAGGGACCACCGCTGGTTAGTATGCAGTGTTCCCTCTAAGCTGAGTTAGTGTGAGCTGGCTCACAGTTTTTTAACCTCCAGCTCACACATTTTCGTCTTCGCTCGGAAAGGAGGGCTCCAGATCACACTGATTTCTGCAGTAGCCAAATTGCTCGCTCACAACTTTAATGCCGGCAGCTCACAAAGTAGAATTTTTGCTCACAAGACTCCACCGCTTAGAGGGAACACTGGTACGGAGAACGAGGTACGGAGAATGAGGAACTGGGTTTCCTGACCCCCAAAACTAGCCCACTAGCCTCGATTTGACCCCTTTGGGCTGACGCCCCCCCCCCTTTCCCGAGACTCAGCCCTGTGAGGCCGCCTCTCCCTGGTAACTTCCATCTTTCTATGCCACCCCAGGGCGAGCCTTGCCTCTGTCGAGGCCTCTCCGTCCTCCTGACCCGCATCCGATTGCTGTCCCCATCCCCCAGGGCTCTGGGGAGGGTCGGTCTGGTTATTTTAAAAACCCAAAGAAATGCAGCTCTCCAAATATGGGGAAAATATGAAGCGGAGGTCCCTAGGCTGAGACTTGGAGGGAAGGGGGCGGGGAGAGGGGGAAGGAGCGCCACCTACTGGCACAACCTCCGAACTCCGCGGCGCGTCTTTCCCCAGCCCCCAAAGGCTCTTTCTTGCCATAGAGGCGTGGTTGCCAACTCTGGGTTGGGAGATTCCTGGGGATTTGGGATTGGATACGGGGGAAGGCAGGGTTTGGGGACGGGAGGGACCTCAGAGCTGGTTTGGTGTCGTGGTTAAGTGCGCGGACTCTAATCTGGGAGAACCGGGTTTGATTCCCCACGCCTCCACATGCAGCTGCTGGTGTGACTTTGGGTCAGCCACAAGTTCTGATGAGAGCTGTCCTTGAAAAAGAGCAGTTTCTGTCAAGAGCTCTCTCAGCCCCACCCGACTCACAGGCAGTGTTCCCTCTATGCTGAGTTAGTGTGAGCTAGCTCACAGTTTTTTAGTCTTCGGCTCACACATTTTTGTCTCTGCTCAGGAACGATGGCTCCAGAGCGAACTCATTCATGCAGCAGCCAAATCGCTCACTCACAGCTTCAATGCCAGTAGCTCGCAAAGTAGAATTTTTGCTCATAAGACTCCACAGCTTAGAGGGAGCCTTGCTCACAGGGTGTCTGTTGTGGGGAGGGGAAGGGAAAGGAGTTTGTAAGCCGCTCTGAGACTCCTTTGGGTAGTGAAGGGCGGGGTATAAATCCAATCTCTTCTTCTTCTTTTACCTCACAGGGTGTCTGTTGTGGGGAGGGGAAGGGAAAGGAGTTTGTAAGCCGCTCTGAGACTCCTTTGGGTAGTGAAGGGCGGGGTATAAATCCAGTCTCTTCTTCTTCTTCTTTTACCTCACAGGGTGTCTGTTGTGGGGAGGGGAAGGGAAAGGAGTTTGTAAGCCGCTCTGAGACTCCTTTGGGTAGTGAAGGGCGGGGTATAAATCCTATCTCTTCTTCTTCTTCTTTTACCTCACAGGGTGTCTGTTGTGGGGAGGGGAAGGGGAAGGAGTTTGTAAGCCGCTCTGAGACTCCTTTGGGTAGTGAAGGACGGGGTATAAATCCAGTCTCTTCTTCTTCTTCTTCTTTTACCTCACAGGGTGGCTGTTGTGGGGAGGGGAAGGGAAAGGAGTTTGTCTGCCGCTCTGAGACTCCTTTGGGTAGTGAAGGGCAGGGGTATAAATCCAGTCTCTTCTTCTTCTTCTTTTACCTCACAGGGTGTCTGTTAAGGGGAGGGGAGGGGAAGGGAGTTTGTAAGCCGCTCTGAGACTCCCAGTGAAGGGCGGGGTATAAATCCACTCCTCCTCCTCCTCTTCTTCTTCTATAATACCCTAGCGTCCACTCTCCAAAGCAGCCGTTGACTCCAGGGGGACTGATCTCTGCCGTCTGGGAGATCTCCAGGCCCCAACTGGAGGTTGGTAACTCTACACAGAGGGGGCTGATGAGCCGGCTTTTCTCCGTAAGCTCAGAGTGGAAGAGAAGGTGCTCTTTTTGCATCACGTTTCTGGGGCAGATTATTTCGGATCACAAAGCAAGGTCTCCAAGTACGGACCGATGGGCAGTGGCGACTTTGGGCTTTGGAGGGGAGGGGGACCAAAAAAAACTCATATGGGGAGATGGGACTCACTGGCCATTTCAAGCTGTTGATGAGGGGCACTGTTTTTTGCGGGGAAGTGTACCTCGGCACTCCGAGACGCCCTGATTTCATGGCAGATCAGTCCCATCAGGGCAGCTGGCTACGGTGCCTAAAAAGAAACCTCCACATCCAGAGGCAGTCAATCTCTGAATTGCAGGGCTGCAAGGCAGCATCGGGGGAAGGCATCGGCCTCTCTGCCCTGCTGTTGGCCCTCCAGAGGAACTGGCTGGCCCCTGTGCGAGACGCATGGGATAGAGCAGGCCGAGAAAGAAGTCCCTTTCTCCCTTCCCCACAATACGAGAACTTGTGAGCACTCCATGAAATTGCTGAGCAGTCGGGTTAGAACAGATAAAAGGAAGTCCTTCTTCACCCAAAGAGTGATTAGTACGTGGAATTCACTGCCACAGGAGGTGGCGGTGGCTACAAGCATGGACGGATCCAAGAGGGAATTAGATAAGCATCTGGAGTGGAGGTCCATCCGTGGCTGTTAGCCACAAGGTATAGATAGGGACTCTTAGGCTGGGGCAAGTGATGCTCTGTATTCTTGGTGCTTGTGGGGGGCAACAGTGGGAGGGCTTCTAGTGTCCTGGCCCCACTGGTGGACCTCTTGAGGCCACCTGGTCTTTTGGCCATTGTGTGACAGAGTGGTGGACTGGATGGGCCATTGGCCTGATCCAACATTGGCTTCTCTTATGTTCTTATGGGATGCTGGACTAGATGGACCTTCACTGGTCTGATCCAGCAGGGCTCTTCTGATGTTCTTATCAGGGGAAGGCCTCGGCCTCTGTGCCCTGTTGTTGGCCCTCCAGAGGAACTGGCTGGCCAGTGTGTGAGATAGGATGCTGGACTAGATGGACCTTCACTGGTCTGACCCAGCAGGGCTCTTCTGATGGTATTATCAGGAGAAGGCCTCGGCCTCTCTGCCCTGTTGTTGGCCCTCCAGAGGAACTGGTTGGCCACTATGTGAGACGGGAGGCTGGACTAAATGGGCCACTGATCTTATCCAGCAGGGCTCTTCTTATGAAGGCCTTGGCCTCTATACCCAGTTGTTGGCCCTCCAGAGGAACTGGTTGGCCACTATGTGAGACGGGAGGCTGGACTAAATGGGCCACTGATCTTATCCAGCAGGGCTCTTCTTATGAAGGCCTTGGCCTCTATACCCAGTTGTTGGCCCTCCAGAGGAACTGGTTGGCCCCTGTGTGAGGCAGAATGCTAGACTAGATGGATTATTGGTCCGATCCAGCAGGGCTCTTCTGATGTTCTTATGAAGGCCTTGGCCTCCGTTACCTGTTGTTGGCCCTCCAGAGGAACTGGTTGGCCCTTGCATGAGACAGGATGCTGGACTAGATGGCCACTGACCTTGACCTGAGGCCCTGGCTCAGTGGCAGAGCCTCTGCTTGGCATGCAGAAGGTCCCAGGTTCAATCCCTGGCATTTCCAGTTAAAAGGACCAGGCAGGAGGTGATGGGAAAGACCTTGACCTCTGAGACCCTGGAGAGTTGCTGCCAGTCTGAGTAGACAATACTGACCTTGATGGACCAAGGGTCTGATTCAGTAGAAGGCAGCCTCATGTGTTCATGCTCTGCGCACCTCCCCAGGGGTTCTTACCGCATCCTGGCCTTCCTTTCATTTCTCAGAGCGATGGACGCTCTTTGGGCTAATCATGGAAGCAGCATTCTGTGGGCCTGCGGGTTGGATGATGCCATAGGGGTTTTGAGGCAGGAGAGGGACAGAGGTGGTCTTGCCCTTGCCTGCCTCTGCGTAGCGACCGTGGGCTTCCTTGGTGGTCTCCCATCCACGCGCTAACTGCTTCTGAGAGCTGATGAGATCTGGTTTGCCTGGTATCCAGGTCAGGTTAAGAGACCAACAGAGGTGGTTAGCCATGGCCTGCCTCTGCGTAGCAACTGTGGGCTTCCTTGGTGGTCTCCCATCCAGATACTAATCAGTGCTGACCCTGCTTAGCTTCTGAGATCTGTTGAGATCAGGCCATCCTGGGCCATCCAGGTCAAGGCGAGAGAGGAACAGAGGTGGTTAGCCATGGCCTGCCTCTGCGTAGCAACCCTGGGCTTCCTTGGTGGTCTCCCATCCAGATACTAATCAGTGCTAACTCTGCTTAGCTTCTGAGAGCTGATGAGATCAGGCCATCCCGGGCCATCCAGGTCAAGGCAAGAGACGAAGTGGGTTTGCCATTGCCTGCCTCTGCATAGCAACCCTGGGCTTCCTTGGTGGTCTCCCCTCCAAGTACTAACCAGGGCTGACCCTGCTTAGCTTCCAAGACCTGACGAGATCGGGCTAGCCTGGGCCATCCAGGTCAAGGCAAGAGACGAACAGAAGTGGGTTTGCCCTTGCCTGCCTCTGCATAGCAACCCTGGGCTTCCTTGGTGGTCTCCCATCCAAGGACTAACCAGGGCTGACCCTGCTTAGATTCCAAGAGCTGACAAGGCAGGGCTAGCATGGCCTATCTGCTGACAAATTTCAACTGACTTACAGCAACCCCCTAAGGTGGGAGGCGAACAGAGGTCGTGTGCCATTGTCTGCCTCTGCATAACAACCCCTGGACAAGAAAAACCTCACAGCAGATAGAATCATAGAGTTGGAGGGATCCCTAGAGGCCATCCAGTCCAACCCCCTGCTCAATGCAGGACCAGCGTACAGCATCCCCAACAAGGCGTTTGTCCAGCTGCTGCTTGAAGACGGCCAGGGAGGTGGAGCTCACCACCTCCCCAGGCAGCTGATTCCGCTGTCGCACAACTCTGACTGTAAAAAGGTTTTTCCAGGGGTCGCTTTGTAGAAAAAGAGGTGCAGGAGCTCATTAGCATAACTCATTAGCATAACTTATTTGCCTATGCCACTCCCCCTGACATCACCGGAAGTGTGTCAGAAGGCAACACGCACCGCTCAGGCTCCACGGGACTGTTTTGGATTGCTAGCTATGGGGGGGGGGGAACGTGCAGATCTGTCCTCGCAGAGGAGGGAGAGCTTGTACCTGAATAAAACTTGGTATGAAATGTGCCACTGGATTGTTTTGGGCTGGGGGGGGGGGCCTCTGCAATTTACCTGGCTGCTTCTTGCTCCTCAAAAGCAGATCTGTCCTCACAGAGGAGGGAGAGCTTGTACCTGAATAAAACTTGGTCTTAAAGGTGCTTTTTTGGGCCAGGGGGGGGGGGGGGGGCTCTGCAGCTTACCTGGCTGCTTCTTGCTCTGACTGAGGGCTGCTGGGAGCAGGGGGTGGGGCTTGTTGCATGTGCCCACCCCCTGGGCTCTATACTGCCAGAGCTCCGCTCCTGTACACTCCTGCAGGAAATGACCTCTGGGTTTTTCCTCCTGTCCAGCCAGTCCCTTCCCTATTATATTGCGAGTTCTTTCCTCTGCTGCTGACAAGAACAGCTCCCTGCCCTCCTCTAAGTGAGCTCTACATATGGGTAAAAAAAGTCCCCAATCTTTTTGACTCTGGGAGCACCTTTAAAATCCCAACATAGTGCGGTGGGCACAGTCACAAAATGGCTGAGATGGGATTCCCTCTGAGATGAGTTAGTGTGAGCTAGCGCACAGTTTTTTTAATCTCCACCTCACACATTTTTGTCTTAGCCCAGGAAGGATGGCTCCGGAGCAAACTAATTAGTGCAGCAGCCCAATCGCTCACTCACAACATTAATGCCGGTAGCTCACAAAGCAGAATTTTTGCTCACATGACTCCACAGCTTAGAAGAAGAAGAAGAGATTGAATTTATACTCCACTCTTCACTGGGAGTCTCAGAGCAGCTTACAAACTCCTTTCCCTTCCCCTCCCCACAACAGACACCCTGTGAAGTCAGCGGGGCTGAGAGAGCTCTGAGAGAACTGCCCTTGAGAGAACAGCTCTGACAGAACTCCGGCTTGCCCAAGGTCATCCTGCAGCTGCAAGTGGAGGAGTGGGGGGATCAAACCCGGTTCCCCCAGATTAGAGTCCCGCTCTTAACCCCGACACCAGACTGGCTCTTAGAGGGAGCATTGGCTGGGAGCGGGCGCCACAGAGAGACACGGGAAATCCAAATGCACGGACAAACAGGAGTAATTTAAACTAGATGCTGAGAAAGAGGAGGGAGAGGCAGAACAAAACTGGCAGGGCCGTGCCAGCGGCCCCCAAAGCAACATCATTTCAACCTGCACCCACCATCAGATCTTCAGTGGCCAATTGGAACCTGTGCTGGGCAAGAGCCACGCCCATTTCCTGGAAACACTCCGTGGGCAGCAGATAAGGTGCTGGGGAGAAACATGGTGGTTGGAGCCCGTGGGCACCAGGTTGGGGACGCCTGCCCTATGAGGTCACCAGAAGTCGGCCGCGACTTGATTACCCTTTCTGCGGAGGATGATTGGACCTCATCTTTGCCAGTGCCTGTTCTGGTCACCGTGAGCCCCATTTCCCCAGTGGAGCACGAATACTGGGCCAGCGTCACTAACAAAAAGAAACAAGGAAGCAGGCGACGGAAGGGCAGAGTCTTCGCAATAAGGGGCATGGCCTTTTTTGGGGTGGGTGGGTGTGGCTCTGGGTCACACCTCCCTTTGGAGTAGTGGTTGAGAGCAGCAGACTCTAACCTGGAGAACCGGGTTTGATTCCCCATTCCTCCACATGCAGCCAGCTGGGTGACTTTGAGTCAGTCACAAGTTCTCTCAGAGCTGTCCCCTGAAGGGCAGTCCTCCAAAGAGCTCTCTCAGCAGCCCCGCCTGCCTCACAGGGTGTCTGTTGTGGGAAGGGGAAGGGAAAGCCAGGGGTAATTTCGTAGAAAAAGAGGTGGAGCTCATTAGCATAACTCATTTGCATATGCCACACCCCCTGACATCACCAGAAGTGTGTCAGAAGGCAACACCCACCACTCAGGCTCCACCGGACTGTTTTGGATTGCTAGCTGTTGTGGGGGGGGGGGACATGCAGATCTGTCCTCACAGAGGAGGGAGAGCTTGTGCCTGAATAAAACTTGGTCTTAAAGGTGCCACTGGACTTTGGACCGGGGTGGGGTGGGGGTGGGGGCTCTGCAACTTACCTGGCTGCTTCTTGCTCTGACTGAAGGCTGCTGGGAGCAGGGGGTGGGGCTTGTTGCATGTGCCCGCCCCCTGGGCTCTTTACTGCCGGAGCTCTGCTCCTGTGCGCTCCTGCAGGAAATGACCCCTGGGGAAAGAAGATTGTAAACCGCTCTGATACTCCTTCGGGTAGTGAAGGGTGGGGTATAAATCCAATCTCTTCTTCTTCTGCATGTGGATTTTAAGTCCCAGGCTGGCCTGTTAAAGGCCTGGCATGCAGCCGGGAGAGTGAACAGATGGGAAAACGATGGCAATGCTTGATGAGGCCAGCAGGGGGCACACAAGCATTCTTTTCCTTACCTGAGGCTACTCCCTTTTTCACTGGGGGGGGGGGACAGACGGAAATGGAGGAAATGATTCATTCCAACGACAGTTTCAAGACTTCTAGACCAGGACTCCTTACAAGAATCCTGGAGCATATGCTCTCCCCGTATTGCTGAAAAGGGGGAGGGAGCAGAAATGAAGGAAGTTGGGGGAAGGGGCCAGGCATGCATCAGGAATAATCCTGCAGTTGGTCTATTGCAGGCAAAAATAAAGAGGAGTCTTGTGGAAACTTGCAGACGAATGAGATTTTATTCCAGAGTAAAGCAGATGCTCTGGTCCCCAAAAGGTTCCTGCTGGAATAAAACCCTGTGAGTCTTTAAGGACTTTAAGAGCCAGTTTGGGGTAGTGGTTAAGAGCGGCAGACTCTGATCTGGAGAACTGCGTTTGATTCCCCACAGCTGCTCCACATGCAGCCAGCTGGGTGACCTTGGGTCAGTCACAAGTTCTCTCCGCTCCCTCAGCCCCACCTACCTCCCAGGGTATCTGTTGTGGGGAGAGGAAGGTAATTGTAAGCCGCTCTGAGACTCTGAGTGAAGGGTGGGGTATAAATCCAACTTTTCTTCTTCCTCTTCCACTAAAGCTTTCTTAATGGGGTTGCCAACTGTCTGAGAAATTCCTGGATGTTTGGAAGTGGTACCCATGGAGGAGGAAGTCTGGGGAGGGATTTCACCTAGAGTCTAGGGTATACCGTAGAGTCCGCCTTCCAAAGCAGCCCTTTTTTCCAGAGGAACTAGGCTGGAGATGTGTAGTAATTCTGGGAGAACTCCAGGCCACACTGGGAGCCAGTTTGGTGTAGTCAGTGCTTAAGAGAGAGGACTCTAATCTGGGAGAACCGGGTTTGATTCCCCGCTCCGCCACATGCAGCAGCTGGTGTGACCTTGGGCCAGTCACAAGTTCTCTCGGAGCTGTTCCCTCAAGGGCAGTCCTCGAAAGAGCTCTATCAGCCCCGCCTACCTCACAGGGTGTCGCTTGTGGGGAGGGGAATGGAAAGGAGATTGTCAGCCGTTCTGAGACGCCTTCGGATAGTGAAGGGCGGGGTATAAATCCAATCTCCTCTTCTTCTTCTTGGTATTTTGTGTGTGTGTGTATGTGCTTGCATGCCTGGAAGTCATGGTAAGTTCTGGCGACCCCTAGTAGGGCTAGGACATTTCAGAGAGGTAACTTGATATAACCTGGCCCTGGTATTCCTTGGAGGTCGCCCTTCCAAGTACTTGCCAGGGACGGCCCTGCTTAGCTTCCGAGATCTGAGAAGCTCGGGCTTGCCTGCCCTCCTCTTTTTCTTGAAATGACAGTAAAGCATCTCTGAGCACGTACAGAGTCCCATGCATTACAGCAGCCCCCCCCTTCCGCTATTTGGAAGCGATCCGAAGGCTGGAGCAGACTGTACGTGAGCTCCCCGGCACCCTCCGAAGAGCAAATCTGGGCATGTACTCCCACGATTTCCTCCTCCCCCCACCCCGCCGTGGCACACGCCGTTCGGCCTGCTCCACCCTCGCCCTTCCTCGCTCTGCTGAGACAGGGGAAGTCCCAGGGTGGGGTGCCCAGGAGGTGACGAAGAAGGAGAAATTTCAAAACTGCTCGCAGGAAGCCGGGGTGGGGGTTGGCGTTGCCGCTGCAGATGTTCGACCACTGCGAGTCTGCTGAATCACGGCCACATGGGGGACGGGTAGAGCAAGGGGGCAGGATACCGACCGCTCTCTCTCTGTGTATGAACACATGGAGTGCATTACCCTCTGCCAAGCAGAGGCTCTGCCACTGAGCCGGGGTCTCAGGTCAAGGTCTTTCTCATCACCTCCTGCCTGGTCCTCTTTAACTGGAGATGCCAGGGATTGAACCTGGGACCTCCTGCATGCCAAGCAGAGGCTCTGCCACTGAGCCGGGGTCTCAGGTCAAGGTCTTTCTCATCACCTCCTGCCTGGTCCTCTTTAACTGGAGATGCCAGGGATTGAACCTGGGACCTCCTGCATGCCAAGCAGAGGCTCTGCCACTGAGCCGGGGTCTCAGGTCAAGGTCTTTCTCATCACCTCCTGCCTGGTCCTCTTTAACTGGAGATGCCAGGGATTGAACCTGGGACCTCCTGCATGCCAAGCAGAGGCTCTGCCACTGAGCCGGGGTCTCAGGTCAAGGTCTTTCTCATCACCTCCTGCCTGGTCCTCTTTAACTGGAGATGCCAGGGATTGAACCTGGGACCTCCTGCATGCCAAGCAGAGGCTCTGCCACTGAGCCGGGGTCTCAGGTCAAGGTCTTTCTCATCACCTCCTGCCTGGTCCTCTTTAACTGGAGATGCCAGGGATTGAACCTGGGACCTCCTGCATGCCAAGCAGAGGCTCTGCCACTGAGCCGGGGTCTCAGGTCAAGGTCTTTCTCATCACCTCCTGCCTGGTCCTCTTTAACTGGAGATGCCAGGGATTGAACCTGGGACCTCCTGCATGCCAAGCAGAGGCTCTGCCACTGAGCCGGGGTCTCAGGTCAAGGTCTTTCTCATCACCTCCTGCCTGGTCCTCTTTAACTGGAGATGCCAGGGATTGAACCTGGGACCTCCTGCATGCCAAGCAGAGGCTCTGCCACTGAGCCAGGGTCTCAGGTCAAGGTCTTTCACATCACCTCCTACCTGGTCCTTTCAACTGGGGATGCCGGGGATTGGACCTGGGATCTTCTGCACGTCAAGCAGAGGCTCTGCCAGTGAGCCAGGGTCTCAGGTCAAGGTCTTTCTCATCACCTTCTGCCCGGTGCTTTTAATTGGAGATGCCGGGGATTGGACCTGGGACCTTCTGCCTGCCAAGCAGAGACTCTGCCACTGAGCCAGGGTCTCAGGTCAAGAAGAGAGAGAGAGAGAGAGAGGAGAGATTGGATTTATACTCCACCCTTCACTACCCAAAGGAGTCTCAGAGCGGCTTACAAACTCCTGGGGTGCTGTAGTTGACTGGTTCCCGCACTGAGCAAGGGGGTTGGAGTAGGTGACCTCTAGGATCCCTTCTAACTCTGTGTCCAGAAACTGGTCTCCTTTAAGAGAGTTTTTCTGCCTACGTGTTAGCCTTCTTGATTATAGAAGTCATCACCCCCACCTGCCGGCTTGTTCTCGGGATTGTTGCTTCCGCTGGTGGAAGTGATTAGCTTTGCAGCAGCTGAGAACTGTCATCCTAAAGTGGTTGACAGCTTGCAATTTAGAGATCTACCCTGGCAACAGCTTTCTATTGGCTCAATGGTTTTTCTCTCTGCCCTGAGAACGTCTGCCCCACCAGGAACAAAATTGCTCCAGAAGCTACAAAATCCTGCCCATGGGCCTGATTACAACTCCTCTCTTGGCTATAGAAATCAGTCCCCCTGGAGAAGATGGCTACTTTCGAGAGTAAACTCTAGGGCTTTACACCCTGTTGTGGCTCCTCCTCTCCCCAGTCTCCACCAGTGTTCCCTCTAAGCTGAATTAGTGTGAGTGAGCTCACAGGTTTTTTAGCCTCCGGCTCACACATTTTTGTCTTAGCTCAGGGAGGACAGCTCTGGAGCAAACGAAGTGATGCAGGAGCCAAATCGCTCACACACAACTTGAGTGCCTGTAGCTCGCAAAGTAGAATTTTTGCTCACAAGACTCCACAGCTTAGAGGGAGCATTGGTCTCCACCCCCCAAATTTCCAGGTACTTCTCAATCCAGAGCCGGCAATCCTGGATTTGCATCATATCCGTCTGGAGTTATCTCCTTCCCCCTGTGGTCCATACCTGCAAGCAGGGGTCATTTCCTGCGGGAGCGCACAGGAGTGGAGCTCCGGCAGTAAGGAGCCCAGGGGGCGGGAACATGCAACAAGCCCCACCCCCTGCTCCCAGCAGCCCTCAGTCGGGCCACGAGGAGCAAGAAGCAGCCAGGTAAGTTGCAGAGCCCCCCCCCCGGCCTGCCTTCAGGTACAAGCTCTCCCTCCTCTGTGAGGGCAGATCGGCCGGCGCCGCCGCCCCCCCCCCCCCCAGTAGCTAGCAATCCGAAACAGTCCAGTGGAGCCTGAGCGGTGGGTGTTGCCTTCTGACACGCTTCCGGTGATGTCAGAGGGGGTGTCATATGCAAACAAGTTATGCTAATGTGTTATGCTAATGAGCTCCTGCACCTCTTTTTCTACGAAATGACCCCTGCCTGCAAGGAATGTATTTGCCCCTCCATACAGAACCTGTTCCACTTGAACAAGCATGGAGCACGGTGGGAAATCCTTCAGTCGCTGGTCTGCCACCGGCACAATCCACACGGCGCAGACTACACAGCACTTGATGTTAGCCGCAAGGCTGAGGAGCAACCAGACCCTTGGGTTGCCAGCTCTGGGTTGGAAATTCCTGGAGATTTGGGGGTGGAGACTGGGGAGAGTGGGGTTTGGGAAGGGGAGGGATCTTGCCAGGGTAAAATGCCCCTCGAGTCCTCTCTCCAAAGCAGCCATTTTCCCCCTGGGGAATTGATCTCGGACTCCTGGCAATCAGCTGTAATAGAAGAAGAAGAGAAGAAGACATTGGATTTATACCCCCTGCCCTTCACTCGGAGTCTCAGGGCGGCTCACAAACTCCTTTCCCTTCCCCTCCCCACCACAGACACCCTGTGAGGTTGGTGGGGCTGAGAGAGCTCTGAGAGAAGCTGCTCTTTCGAGGACAGCTCTGACAGAACTATGGCTTGCCCAAGGTCATCCAGCAGCTGCAAGTGGAGGAGTGGGGAACAGACTAATAGAAGATCACCAGGTGCTGCCTGGAGGGTGACAACCAGGGCTATTTTGGGGCAGGAACGCACAGGAACGGAGTTCCGGCTGGCTCCCGAGTTGGCCACGCCGAGCAGGAACTCATTAGCATAATAGGCCACACCCAAAAGCAGAAACTCATTAGGATTGGCTACATTAGGGGTGTGTGGCCTAACATGCAAAGGAGTTCCTGCTCCAAAAAAACCCCTGGGTTTTGACAACAAACAAGGTAAACAGAATAAGAAGCAAAAGGTGGGTGCAGCTGGATGAGCACACTTCTGGTAACGTGGGTGTGGCCTAATATGCAAATGAGTTGCTCGTTCAGGGGGGTGGCCTGTTATGCTAATTAGTTCCTGCTGGGCTTTTTCTACAAAAAAAGCCCTGGTGGCAACTCTTGACAGGTCCCACTGAAATGTGCAGCCGTGCACAAAAAGCAGACCTTTTGTGCGTGCCCCGTATGTTTCAGTGGCAAACTTCATTTGGAGTGGGTTCCAAGGAAGCAGGAGGGTTGTGTTTCCTGTATCGACGGTGTTCCAGCACTGGCTTTTGGGGACTAGAGAGCCAGTTTGGTGTAGTGGTTAGAAGCGCGGGCTCTAATCTGGGAGAACCAGGTTTGGTTTCCCCACTCTTCCTCTACCTGCAGCTGCTGGTGTGACCTTGGGTCAGTCACAAGTTCTCTCAGAGCTGTTCTCTCAAGGGTAGTTCTCGAAAGAGCTCTCTCGGCTTCACCTCACTCACAGGGTGTCTGCTGTGGGGAGGGGAAGGGAAAGGAGTTTGTGAGCCGCTCTGAGACTCCTTCGGGCAGTGAAGGGCGGGGTATAAATCCAACCTCTTCTTCTCTTCTTTCGATGCAAAGAGTAGACCCTCAATAGGCAAGTTATAGCAGGAGATATGAAAACAATCTGTAGGGCCACGGGGCTATGAAGGCAGCATAGGGTGACACGTCATCATGCAAATTCAGACCTTACCAGGAAAACTACTGAGGCCGTTCACTAGCTATTTGAAATCAGCTCCAGCCTGGAATGGATGGAGCGTCCCAGGTTTGGCCCGGATGGTTAATACCTGCCAAGACCAAGGCATTCTAAGTCTTTGTTCAAGCAGGTGGTGGTGGGAAGCAGTGTGAAACCTCCTAATGAATTCCCAATTCCGCAAAAGTCACGCTGGACTCTCCCTTTGCAGCTCTTTTGTTGACAAATGGTGAGTTGGGGATCAGAAACGGAGCAGCCAAGGCAGACTGGAATTCTGGGTATTGCATTTTCTCCTCCTCTGGAATTGCTTCCAGCAGACAGTGTCTCCACCCATCTCCCATAAACAAACAAATAAATAAATACAAATGTGTGCTTCCCTGCCTAAATTTCAAAACAGCTGCTCTCTTGAGATCGCTGCTTCCTTTGCCTTGTGGCAAGTCCATCTCTGATGGAATCACAGAGGAGACTGGAGCCCAGAAAGCACAAGAGGTCAAACAAAAGGCGTGTGCAGGGGTGGTGTGGGGGGGCTCGAAGTTCCCCTCCAATGTCTTCTGGCCAGGCCAGAATCAGCACACAGCCTCCTTTCCATGCAGGGAAGGCCCAGGTTTCCTCACTGGAGCCAGTTTGGTGTAGTGGTTAAGTGCGCGGACTTTTAATCTGGGAGACCGGAGTTTGATTCCCCACTCCTCCTCCACATGCAGCTACTGGTGTGACCTTGGGTCTGTCACAAGTTCTCTCAGAGCTGTTCTCTCAAGGGCCGTTCTCTCAGAGCTCTCTCAGTCCCGCCTACCTCACAGGGTGCCTGTTGTGGGGAGAGGAAGGGAAAGGAGTTTGTAAGCCACTCAGAGAAGGGCGGGGTATGAATCCAACCTCCTCCTCCTTGCCGGAAGGAAGAAAGATCCCAGGCGCCCAATGTCTTTTCTTTTTACTTTTACAAATGCAACCAGCTGGAGTTGCTTTATTAGGAAAGACAGCTGTGTGTGTGTGTGTGTGTGGGGGGGTTAACTCTATCCTCCCCAGTTGTTGACTCACTGGGAAAGGGAAATGAAACCTGTCCCCCAAACATTTCTGTTCCTGCTGGGGAAACAGATGTGGGGTGCCTGGACGTTTTCCCCCCAGCAGAGGTGAAAGCCACTCAGGGGCTGGCTTTTCCCAGCGAGAAAAGCAGGGGAGGAAAGGGGAGTCGTTTCCCCACTCTCCAGACATCTTTCTCTCTTCTGACGAAGTCCTCTCAGAGCCTGGCGTTTGCAAATAAAACAAAAGGCAGAAGGAATCAACATGGGGCCTGAGTCCTCCATAGATTGCAGGTTATAAGAACTGGTAAAAATCGAGGCCTCCTGCTTGAAGGGGACCCAGGTTCGAATCCCCACGTGGGCCATGGAAGCGCACCAGGTGGCCTGGGGCCAGTCACACTCCCCCCCACCTAGCCTGCTTCACAGGGTTGTCGTGAGGATAAAATGGGGGAGAGGAGGAGGCTGTAAGCTGCTTTGGGTTCCCATTGGGGAGAAAGTTGGGGTATGAATGAATTAAATAATAAGAGATTGGATTTATACCTCACGCTTCAGTATCCGAAGGAATCTCAGAGTGGCTCACAATCTCCTTTCCCTTCCCCTCCCCACCACAGACACCCTGTGACCGGTAGGTGGGGCTGAGAGAGCTCTTTTGAGGACTGCCCTTCAGAGGACAGCTCTGAGAGAACTTGTGACTGACCCAAGGTCACACCAGCTGCTGTACATGGAGGAGTGGGGAATCAAACCTGCTTCTCCCAGCTTAGGGTCCGCGCTCCTAACCACGACGCCAAACTGGCTGAAGACTTGCTGCTACTTAGGAGTAGAAAGTACTGGATCTGAAATAAACACTGAAGACCAAGGCTCCCTCTAAGCTGTGGAGTCTTGTGAGCAGGAATTCTACTTTGTAAGCTCCTGGCATTCAAGTTGTGAGCGAGCGATTTGGCTGCTGCATAATTTAGTTTGCTCTGGAGCCATCCTTCTTGGGCTAAGACAGAAATGTGTGAGCCGGAAGCTAAAAAACTGTGAGCTAGCTCACATTAACTCAGCTTAGAGGGAACACTGCTGAAGACTTGCTGCTACTTAGGAGTAGACAGTACTGGACTTGAAGGACGACGGCCTGACTCCACAGAAGGAAATTTCAGGCTTGGTCTGTCTTAAGACGTTGTGCCTTGCTTGATCGGACCAGCGGACCATCTGTCTGAGTATCCTGCTTCATGCAGTTTGGTGTCGTGGTTGAGAGCGGTGAATTCTCCTCTGGAGAACTGGGTTTTATTCCCCACTCCTCCTCCACATGCAGCCAGCTGGGCGACCTTGGGCCAGTCTCAGTTCTCTCAGAGCTCTCTCAGCCCAGCCTACCTCACAGGGTGCCCGTTGTGGGGAGGGGAAGGGAAAGGAGTTTGTAAGCCGCTCTGAGACTCCCTTGGGTAGTGAAGGGCAGGGTATAAATCCAATCTCTTCTTCTTTTACCTCACAGGGTGTCTGTTGTGGGGAGGGGAAGGGAAAGGAGTTTGTCAGCCGCTCTGAGGCTCCTTTGGGTAGTGAAGGGCGGGATATAAATCCAATCTCTTCTTCTTCTTCTTCTACCTCACAGGGTGTCTGTTGTGGGGAGGGGAAGGGAAAGGAGATTGTAAGCTGCTCTGAGACTCCTTTGGGTAGTGAAGGGCAGGGTATAAATCCAATCTCTTCTTTTACCTCACAGGCTGTCTGTTGTGGGGAGGGGAAGGGAAAGGAGTTTGTCAGCCGCTCTGAGACTCCTTTGGGTAGTGAAGGGCGGGATATAAATCCAATCTCGTCTTCTTCTTCCTCCTCCTCCTCCTCTTCCTCCAGTTGCTCTGGAGGGCTACCGAGCACGGCACAGAGGGCCAGGCCTTCCCCTGACATTGCCTCCTACCAGTGGATAGGTACTACTCCTGGATGTGGAGGGTCTCTTTGTCTTTCTTAAATCTAGTTCTGTTTTGTTTTGTTTCTGCTAAGAAAGCTTGTTGGGATTTTGTGACTAAGATCTGGGAGACCTGGGTTCGAATGCCTGCTCTGCCATGGAAGTGCTGGGGGGGGGACTTTGGGATAGGGTTGCCAACCTCCAGGTGGGGCCTGGTGATCCCCCGGAATTACAACTGATCTCCAGATGACAGAGATCAGCAGGAGAAAATGGCTGCTTTGGAGGGGGGACTCTGTGGCCTTGGAACTCGCCCAGCTCTGTCCTAGCTGTGGGTTGGGAAATGCCTGGAGATTTGGGAGGGGGGTGGAGCCTGAGGAGGGCGGGGTTTGGGGGGAGGGCGGGGCCTCAGCGGGGCACAACCCCGTAGAATCCACTCTCCAGAACACCCATTTTCCTACCGGGGATTGGATCTCTACTGCCCGGGGAGATGGTTGCCAGCCTCCAGGTGGTGACTGGAGATCACTATTAACAACTGATTTCCAGAGGAGGGAGACCCGTTCCCCTGGAGAAAACGGCGGCCTCTCTGGCACCGTACCCCAATCGAAGTCCCTCCCTCCCCTAAACCCCGCCCTCCTCAAACTCCGCCTCTGAAGCCCCTCCAGGTATTTCCCAACCAAGAGCTGGCAACTGACGCTCCCTCTAAGCTGTGGGGTCTCGTGAGCACAAATTCTACTTGGTGAGCTGCTGGCACTAAAGTTGTGAGCGAGCCATTTGGCTCCTGCACAAATGAGTTTGCTCTGGAGCCGTCCTTCCCGCGCTAAGACAAGAGGGTGTGTGAGCCAGAGGCTAGAAAACTGTCAGCTGGCTCACACTAACTCAGCTTAGAGGGAACACTGGTTGCAATCAGTGTCCCCTCTAAGCTGAGTCAGTGTGAGCTAGCTCAGATTTTATAGCCTCCGGCTCACACATTTTCCCCTTAGCTCAGGAAGGAGGGCTCCAGAGCAAACTAACTTATGCGGTAGCTAAGTCGCTCGCTCACAACTTGAATGCCGGTAGCTCACAAAGTAGAATTCCTGCTCACAAGACTCCGCAGCTTAGAGGGAGCATTGGTTGCAACCAGTGTTCCCTCTAAACTGAGTTAGTGT
>NW_015177176.1:53607-53836 GCF_001447785.1 Gekko japonicus
GGCGGCGCTCCTCCGACGGCGTCTTCCAGGTCGGCGCTGGGCCGGAGGGGCCGATCCGTCCCGTGCCCCCCCCCCCTAACCGTCGGGGCCTTCCCGTCTGCCTTCCCGACCGGGCAAGTTTCCTTTCCTCCTCTCGACCTGAATGTTGCACGGGTGTCTTTGGGTGTGTGGATGCGTGCGCACGTGTCCTCTTTGCGCGAACGAGCCAGGGAATCAGATCTAGGGCCAG
>NW_015177176.1:53954-58675 GCF_001447785.1 Gekko japonicus
CCCCCCCAAGTTCAGGCTCCCGGATCCTCACTCGGAAGGGGATCTGGGGGGGCAAAGGCGATCTAAGCAACGGCGGCCCCTCCCCCGTTCACCCCCCTCCCCTGTACGTGCCTTGTCTGTCCCGGAGAGGGTGCGGGGCGCCAGCGCGTCGGGCTGGAACGGCCTGATTTCTCCCCTCCCTCCCGCCGCCTTTGGTTCTTTCACTCTTCTTATTCCAAGGAAGGTGTTAACATTGCAAGCTTGACGCGCCCCCCCCTCCCACTGGAGTTCCGTGTCCGGAGGGCCTGGTGAGCTTCCAACCAGTGTTCCCTCTAAGCTGTGAAGTCTTATGAGCAAAAATTCTACCTTGTGAGCTGCTGGCATTAAAGTTGTGAGTAAGCAATTTGGCCCCTGCATAAGTTAGTTTGCTCTGGAGCCATCTTTCCTGAGCTCAGACAAAAATGTTTGAGCCAGAGGCTAAAAAACTGTGAGCTAGCTCATACTAACTCAGCTTAGGGGAAACACTGCTTCCAACCTCGCTGTAACGAATTCGGTTGCCCGGTGCCCCCAGCCGGTGGGGGGTGGGGTCGGGTTGCTTGCAACCAGTGTTCCCCCTAAGCCGAGTTAGTGTGAGCCAGCTCACAGTTTTCTAGCCTCCGGCTCACACATTGTTGCCTTCGCTCAGGAAGGAGGGGCTCCAGAGCAAATTGATTTACGCAGTAGCCAAATCGCTCACTCACAAAACTTTAATGCCAGGAGCTCACAAGCAAAAAACAGGATTTTGGCTCACGAGACTCCACAGCTTAGAGGGAGCATCGGTTGCCAGCCCCAGGTTGGGAAACTCCTGGAGATCTGGGGTTGGATCCTGGGGAGGCGAGGTGGGGTGCAAAGCAATGCCCTAGGGACCACCCTCCAAAAGCGTGCGTTTTCCCCAGGGGGACTGATCCCTCTAGTCTGGGGAGGAGTTGCAGTTCCGGGATATTCCGAGAGCCAGTTTGGTGTCGTGGTTAAGTGTGCGGACTCTAATCTGGGAGAACCGGGTTTGATTCCCCACTCCTCCACTTGCAGCTGCTGATGTGACCTTGGGTCAGTCACAAGCTCTGGCACAGCTGTTCCTGAAAGAGCAGTTTGTGTCAGAGTTCTCTCAGCCCCACCCACCTCACAGGGTGTCTGTTGTGGGGAGGGGGAGGGAAAGGAGTTTGTAAGCCCCTCTGAGACTCCAAGTGAAGGGCGGGGTATAAATCCAATCTCTTCTTCTTCTTCTCCAGGCCCCACCTGGAGTTTGGTAACCCGAGCAAGGGAGGGGAGGACAGGGACCTCAAAGCAGCCCTTTTCTCCAGGGGATACTGATCCCTGTAGCCTGCGCCGGGGGTGCCATCAGTGGTTCCCTCTAGGTGAGCTGAGTTAGTGTGAGCTAGCTCACAGTTTTATTAGCTTCCGGCTCATCCATTTTTGTCTTCGCTCAGGAAGGAGGGCTCCAGAGCAAGCTAATTTACGCAGTAGCCAAATCGCTCACTCACAACTTTACTGCCAGTAGCTCACAAAGTATATATATATATTGCTCACAAGACTGCACAGCTTAAGAGGAAGCATTGGTTGCAATTCCGGGATATCTCCAGGCCCCACCTGGAGTTTGGCCACCGGAGGAAGGGAGGGGTTCCCACTGTCCCAGGCCCAGGGACTTCCCTGGGTTACAAGGCCACAGAGTCCACCCTCCAAAGCAGCCCTTTTCTCCAGGGGATACTGATCCCTGTAGTGTGGAGAGGGGTTGCAACCAATGCTCCCTCTAAGCTGCGGAGTCCCGTGAGCAAAAATTCTATTCGGTGAACTCCTGGCATTAAAGGCGTGAGCGAGCCATTCGGCTACTGCATACATGAGCTTGCTCTGGAGCCCTCCCTCTCGAGCGAAGACAAAAATGTGTGAGCCGGAGGCTAAAGAACTGTGACGGAGCCCCCACTAACTCCGCTTAGAGGAGACACGGGGTGCAATTCCGGGAGACCTCCAGGCCCCACCTGGAGCCTGGCAACCTGAGCAGGGGAGGGGTTCCCCCCGCCCCGGACCGCCTGCCCCGCAGCACGCGCGGCCTCACCCTCTCCCTTTCCTCTCTCTCCTCTCTGCAGCTCCAGGCTCCTGCGCCTTTAACGCCCAGCCCAGCCCGCGCCGGGGTCCCTCCCACCGCCGCCCCCCGCCCGGCAGTTATAATGAGCGCCTCCCAAGCGCGGCTCCACCAGGCCGCAGGAGCGGGCGGAGGAGGAGGAGGTAGCGGGAGCAGCGCGCAGGGCGGCGGCGAGACGGCGGCCGAGATGCCGGCCACGGAGAAGGACCTGGCCGAGGACGCGCCCTGGAAGAAGATCCAGCAGAACACCTTCACGCGCTGGTGCAACGAGCACCTCAAGTGCGTCAACAAGCGCATCGGCAACCTGCAGACGGACCTGGGCGACGGGCTGCGCCTCATCGCCCTGCTGGAGGTGCTGAGCCAGAAGAAGATGGGCCGCAAGTACAACGCCCGGCCCACCTTCCGCCAGATGCAGCTGGAGAACGTGTCGGTGGCGCTCGAGTTCCTGGAGCGGGAGAGCATCAAGCTGGTCTCCATCGGTGAGCGAGGGCGGGAGGGAGGGAGACCGGCCCCCGCCCGGGGGAAGCGGGAGAGGGGAGGAGGAGGGGAAGTCTGCAACCCCCCCCCAAAAAGCTTGGAAGCGGGGTTGCTCCAGGTGGGCCCTGGAGCGCGCCTGGAATTGCAGCCGAGCTGCAGGCTTATGGAGAGCAGTTCTTTTGGAGAGGTGGGCGACTTTGGAGGGTGGCTTGAACTCCGCCGAGGTCCCTCCCCAAACCCCCCCATCTCTCCGCCCCTAACTCTCCAGGAATTTCTCAGCCTGGAGTTGGCAGCCTTTAGCAGGGCCAGCAAGTGGAGACAATGGCTTCTTCGGAGGGTGGCTTGGACTCTGCCGGAGTCCCTCCCCAACCCCCCCCACCTCTCTGCCCCGAAATCTCCAGGAACTTCCCAAACTGGAGTTGGCAACCCTCTGTAGGGCCAGCGCTCGGAGAAAATGGCCGCTTTGGGGGGCGGGACTCTATGATGTTCTAATCTCCCTCCAAAAAACCATTTTCCAAATCTCCAGGAATTACCCAAACTGGAGTTGGCGACTTTCGGAGAGTGAAGCAGGGACCGGGGAGAGGCGCCGCTCCGGAGTAGGGACCTTGGGGGGGAGCTGGGGGGGGGCACCGAAGGCAGGGCAGGCAAGCCGGCGACGGTCGGCTCGGGACTGGGGCGGGGGTCACCTCTCTGAATATCCTCCAGGCCCCCAGTAAGGGCCAGTCACCAGAGGTCGCCATGACTTCCAGGTGCTCACACAATCACCAGAGGTCGCCATGGCCTCCAGGAGCACACACACTCACACGTGCACACACATGCACATATGAAAAATACAAAAAAAAAGAAGAATCCAAAGAAACACACCGCTAATTCTCTACATCCAAGGGAACTTGAAGCTCACATTTCTCCAGCATCATCTTCCAATACTTTATGGAAAGTCACTTAGGAACCTGTTAGTCTCTGACTCCCAAGGGGTGGAGCCCAGGGTTGCCACACCCTTCAGCCTCAGTCTTTGGGGAGAAGGGGGTTTGGTCTCACCCTAGTCCCTCCCTGCCTTGCTCTTCTGTTCTCCTCCGCCTCCCAAGCGCGGCTCCACCAGGCCGCAGGAGCGGGAGGAGGAGGTAGCGGGAGCAGCGCGCAGGGCAGCGGCGGCGAGACGGCGGCCGAGATGCCGGCCACGGAGAAGGACCTGGCCGAGGACGCGCCCTGGAAGAAGATCCAGCAGAACACCTTCACGCGCCCCCACCCCGGGAGGGCCTTTGTGGGCACCTCTGCCGCATGGGTCCCTTTGTCTAGCTGCTTCTGGCCATTGTTGAACTGAGCGGTACAAGATTTGAGGGAGGGCGGTCTCTGTATGGAAGAAGATCCAGCAGAACACCTTCACGCGCTGGTGCAACGAGCACCTCAAGTGCGTCAACAAGCGCATCGGCAACCTGCAGACGGACCTGGGCGACGGGCTGCGCCTCATCGCCCTGCTGGAGGTGCTGAGCCAGAAGAAGATGGGCCGCAAGTACAACGCCCGGCCCACCTTCCGCCAGATGCAGCTGGAGAACGTGTCGGTGGCGCTCGAGTTCCTGGAGCGGGAGAGCATCAAGCTGGTCTCCATCGGTGAGCGAGGGCGGGAGGGAGGGAGACCGGCCCCCGCCCGGGGGAAGCGGGAGAGGGGAGGAGGAGGGGAAGTCTGCAACCCCCCCCCAAAAAGCTTGGAAGCGGGGTTGCTCCAGGTGGGCCCTGGAGCGCGCCTGGAATTGCAGCCGAGCTGCAGGCTTATGGAGAGCAGTTCTTTTGGAGAGGTGGGCGACTTTGGAGGGTGGCTTGAACTCCGCCGAGGTCCCTCCCCAAACCCCCCCATCTCTCCGCCCCTCCCTCTCCAGGAATTTCTCAGCCTGGAGTTGGCAGCCTTTAGCAGGGCCAGCAAGTGGAGACAATGGCTTCTTCGGAGGGTGGCTTGGACTCTGCCGGAGTCCCTCCCCAACCCCCCCCACCTCTCTGCCCCGAAATCTCCAGGAACTTCCCAAACTGGAGTTGGCAACCCTCTGTAGGGCCAGCGCTCGGAGAAAATGGCCGCTTTGGGGGGCGGGACTCTATGATGTTCTAATCTCCCTCCAAAAAACCATTTTCCAAATCTCCAGGAATTACCCAAACTGGA
>NW_015177177.1:0-3194 GCF_001447785.1 Gekko japonicus
AACCTTTGTTGGTCTTAAAGGGGCTACTGTTCCAATCTCTTGCACAGTTTTGAGAATCCTTTCCCTGGTAACCCACACTGGCCCTCCAATTCTTACCGACCCCCAAAGGCCTAAGAATTCTTTTTTAAAAAAACCTCCTGCAATTGAAGAAGGAAGGTAGATTTTGATAACCCTCCTTTTCTCTACCTTAAGGAATCTGCAAATGGCTTAAAACCGCCTTTCCCCTTCTCTCCCCACAACAAGCATCTTGTGAGGCTTCGTGTGGAGGAGGAGGAAGAGTAGATTTTTTAATATCCCGCTTTCCTCTACCCTAAGGAGCTGCGGTGGCTCAAGTGGTTAAGACACTGAACTGCAGGCTGTGGAAGGTCAGTAGTTCAGCAGTTCGAGACCCGGGTGCCGCATGATGCAGTGAGCTCCCATCTCTAGTTCCAGCTCCTGCCAACCTAGCAGTTCGGAAGCAAGAAATTGCAAGTAGATAAATAGGTACCACTGAGCAGCGTTCCATGCACCTTGGTGTTTAGTCATGCCGGCCACATGACCACGGAAATGTCTTCGGACAGCGCTGGCTCTTCGGCTTTGAAACGGAGATGAGCACCGCAACCCTAGAGTCGGACTCGACTGGCTTTCGAGCAAGGGAACCTTTACCTTTACCTTCCTCTACCCTAAGGAGTCTAGAAACGGGTTACAATTGCCTCTCCCTTCCCCTCCCCACAACAGGCCCCTTGTGAGGTAGGTGGGGCTGAGCATCTGAGGGAACCGTGACTGGCTCAGGGTCACCCAGCAGGCTGCATGTGGGCGAGTGGGGAATCGAACCCGGTTCTCCCAATTAGAGCCCGCCGCTCTTAACCACTACACCACGCTGGCTCCCTACACCACCTGGAAGACTGCTCCACTAGGAAATTCATTGCTGGGCCATCTCTCTGGCTAGGGCAGTTGGAGAAAGAAAGCCTTGGGGGGAGAAAATCAGCTCACTGAACTTCAGGAATTAATTTCCTTTGAAAAAAACCCCCATGTCCTAGTTTTTCTATCTAAGCCACTCTGTCTTTCCCTTGAATATCTTCCCGTATCTGGCAAGCTGGTCCCCCGAGTCCTGACCTGTGGACAAGGATGCTTACGGCATAGCTGTTCCTTTGTGAAATTAAATTTAGGCACTGGAGCACAAGGGTCATCATTTGCTACGGGCTATTGTGGGAACAGAGGCAAGTAGCATCCATCACCCCAGGCACTGTGTCTCTCTCTGAAAAACTGGCAGGAGTTGCATATTTTCCCTATATGGGATCCACTACAAAGCTGTACCTTCTCCTTTGGTGTACAATGAATTAATCTTTTATGTAACATTACTGGTCCATGGGGTCGCGAAGAGTCGGACCCGACTGTGCGACTGAACAACAAAAATGTTAAAGAAAAACAACAACCCTTGGCTGTCTCCTACCTACCAATGAGACCACTTTCACAGCAGTCATTGGTTGAGTATCTGTGATGTCACAGAATGCCAATAACGTAGCTTCAGTGAGAAACGTGAAAAGTTAGTCCCTTGTTGCTCTGGGGCTAAGACATAATTTCATGCCTATAAAGTGCTGTACATACGAATCGACCACTACCAAACGGAGGATACAGTTTTGGTTGAGTACCTGTGATGTCATTGGTTGAGTACCTGTGATGTCGCAGAATGCCAATAACGTAGCTTCGGTGAGAAACGTGAAAAGTTAGTCCCTTGTTGCTATGGGGCTAAAACATAATTTCATGCCTATAAGGTGCTGTACATACGAATCGACCACTACCAAAGAGAGGATACAGTTTTGGTTGAGTACCTGGGATATCATTGGTTGAGTAACTGTGATGTCACAGAATGCCAATAGCATAGCTTCAGTGGGAAACGTGAAAAGTTAGTCCCTTGTTGTTATGGGGCTGAGACATAATTTCATGCCCATAAGACGCTGTACATATGAATCGACCACTACCGAACGGAGGATACGGTTTTGCCCATATTGCTACAAATATCATCTCACGCGAAAAGCACGTGCCAAAAGGCGAATGCCAATGGCCTGTCATGGGCACGGTGTCAACATATGCACTTTCACTAGATGGATTCGTATTGTTGCCAGCATCCTCAGCCCTGAACCCAGGGTGGTCTTTCCCGAGAGAGAGACACCCCAAAACAACCTCTGAACCTCCACAAGCAGTGCCCTCGTAAAGCCAGGCTTGGCTTAGACAGTGGCTTTTGCTGGAAGGCTAGGAGAACCACCTTGGCTGAGAAAACTCAGGTCAAGTGAAGACTCTCCACGCTGGCTGCACTGCCAGGCATTCTCCATGCAAGCAACCCCCCCCCCATCTATCCTGCCAGCTCAGTCCAAAAAGGACTGGAATGGGCAAGTCTCTGCCCTGGCCTCAGGCATCTTCTACTGACCAAATGGCTAGTCTTTTGTCTGTCAAATGTACAGGCAGGCAGGGACAAAGAGCCTCTGGTCTGTGCTACTGTCATGAATGAAGTGTGTTGCATGCTTCCGTCCCCATCTCCTGTTCCACCTATATGTCAGGAAATGCCTTTGGAATAATCCTCTCATCCCTGTCTCCATGTATTTGTCTAAGATATCTGCATTCTTACACCTATGCCAGACCTATCAAGGTAAACATTAACTTTCCATGTCGAGCGAATGGGTCACCCATTCAGGTTCATCCTGCTGCACATTAAGAAACCTCACTTCTTTTGTCTGGCACCAGGGAAACGCCAGGAGGGAGCGGTGGCGCAGGCGGTAAGAGATGCCTGCATGTACATCTGGCCGAACAGCTTCGGCTGTTCGAGCCCCACTGCGGCCGGGGTGAGCACCCGGCCCTATGTCCCAGCTCCCGCCCAAACCTCACTTCTTTTGTCTGGCACCAGGGAAACGCCAGGAGGGAGCGGTGGCGCAGGCGGTAAGAGATGCCTGCATGTACATCTGGCCGAACAGCTTCGGCTGTTCGAGCCCCACTGCGGCCGGGGTGAGCACCCGGCCCTATGTCCCAGCTCCCGCCCACCCAGCGGCTCGAAAGCCCGTTAAAGGGCGATTAGACTAATGGGTACCCGCTACTAGAGCAGGGGGGCCCCCGTCCCTGCGTGCAGCGGCGAACGGCGAGTGGTGGCGACGGCGACGGAGAAAAATGGTGGCTGGCGAGGCAAGGAGCGAGCGAGTGAAGGAGGCCGGACCAACTGGCGC
>NW_015177177.1:4110-13937 GCF_001447785.1 Gekko japonicus
CCAAGCTAATGCTTCTCCTTCTCCGGTGGAGTTCTTTGCCTTTCCAACAAGAATACTCTCAGTCAGGGTTTACTGTGAGCTTTTTTCCTAATGCAGAAGTCTCCGGTTAAGTGTTTCTCCATCCAGTTTAATAAATGCATGTATATTTTTGTATGTTTCATAATTAGAGTTGGCCCTCTTCTATTCTTGACTAACCTTTTTGGGTTCTGAATTCTAGGTTTTAGGTTCAGGTTTTTCCCCCCTTTTCCCCTTTTATATCCGTCCAGGCACATGGCCTCGGACCGTGTGCCTCTGCCCTGACCAGACCCTGCCTCTCTGGAAGCTCATTTGTCACATCTAGGCCTTGCCCATCCTGATGCCACACACCCCTCAGACTCATCATTGGTCCAGGTAAGCTATTGTTCTCACCTGAGACCAGCCCACAGGGCCGCCCATTGGTCTGCACTGTCTTTCAATGGGTATATCCCAGCGAACACATGGCCTCAGACCGTGTGTTTTCTGCCATGATGCTACCTGGCAGGCCACCCCTGGAACCCTCTGGGTTTTGGGTCACAACCCTTCTTCATGGCCCTCTGCACATCTGGACAGGTAGCATCACCCCATAACTGACCCCTCTACTAGCTATCAATCACCTCTGCTTTCTTAGTTCTGTATCGTGTGTGTGAATGTTTGATTATTGTTCGTATGCTTGAGACTATTTAGTAAAGAAATCATTATTTTAGCTACCCAGTCTCTGTCTATTCCTGGGTTCTTGGGGATTTCTGACTCCAGTATACACAGGCCTGATCCTATATGTAATGCCTATTGCCATTTAATACTCGTAATTCCCCACATTTATCATTACATTAAGGCAATTTGGCTAACAGTAGGTGCCTGAGGAACAGAACTGATATGCTCCGTAAACAGAAACAGATGCTACCTAAAAGTTCTGCAGATGGAAGAGGGTTTGTTTCCCCCCTTCCTATAGCAGACCTCCAACTCCCCTCAAGAGGTTCCTGAATTCCCCCAATTCCCAGAAGCAGCATTTGGGCAACGTTTTGATTGGAGGCAGGAAAGTTGCATTCCATACGGGGGGGGGGGATGATTCTGTCCCCAGAAATCTTAGGCAGGATCCAAGCCCAAGTCTTAGGTATTTTGAAGAGGGCTTCTGGAGGTCAGAGAACTAAGGTGACGAAGGCAAAAGAAGAAGAAGAAGAAGAGATTGGATTTATACCCCGCCCTTCACTACCCAAAGGAGTCTCAGAGAGGCTTACAAACTCCTTTCCCTTCCCCTCCCCACAATAGACACCCGGTGAGGTAGGTGGGGCGGAGAGAGCTCTGACAGAAACTGCTCTTTTTCAAGAACAGCTCTTGTCAGAACTATGGCTTGCCCAAGGTCATCCAGCAGGTGCAAGTGGGGGAGTGGGGAATCAAACCCAGTTCTCCCAGATTAGAGTCCACGCACTTAACCACTACACCAAACTGGCTCTCTGAAAAGACTGAATAAAGAAGGTTATACTTTTAACTGAATACGGATGAAAGAAAGGGAAGACAGAGAAAAGAAGGACTCGGGGACAGAAATAAGGTATCAGGAAGGATGGGAATAAAGAGAAGACAGAGCCAGTTTGATGTAGTGAAGGGGTGGCGAAACTGCAGCACGGGGGTCACATGTGGCTCTTTCACACAGTCTAATTTAATGTTAATAAAAAGCAAATTTGCATATTTTTCAATTTAAAAACGTGTGTGTAATATTTGTTCATGTCTTGCGGCTCTCAAACATCTGACGTTTATTCTGAGTGGCTGTTACGTTAAGCAAGTTTGGCCACCCCTTGTGTAGTGGTTAAGAGCAGTGGACTCTAATCTGGGAGAAAAGGGGTTTGATTCTCCAATCTCCACTCCTCCACATGCAGCTGCTGGCGCGCGTGACCTTGGGTCAGTTACAAGTTCTTTCAGTGCTGTTCTGGAAACAGCAGTTCTCTCAGAGCTCTCTCAGGGCCACCCACCTCACCGGGTGTCTGTTGTGGGGAGGGGAGGGGAAGGGAAAGGAGATTGTAAACCGCTCTGAGACTCCTTTGAGTAGTGAAGGGTGGGGTATAAATCCAACCTCTTCTTCTTCCTGTGTATAGCTGGAGGCTGGGGACTGGGTGTCTCCAGAGTTCCTGGAATCCAGCATGGGCCCCCAGACAAAAATCTCCCCCTCACACTGGGAATGCACGCCCACACCCACGGCTTGATTAAAAGAGGCATGCGGCTACTGTCCCCCCCCCGCAACACCCCATAACACCCCCCTCTCTTCTCATTACAACCATTCTGCCTCAGCCTAACAGTGAGAACCAAAATAGGGAGAGTTTGTCGGTGGAAGGGTGAGATAAAAACGTGTGGAGAGAGACAGATTACATGGCAATAAGCCGTGGGCAACTTGTCCGAACAGCGACTAAAGGAGGGAGAGGCCATCCTTGTTCTTGAAGAACTGCAGGATTCGAGAGGCGGTTGCTACTGGTATTGTGACGACTACTGGGTGCCCTGGGTAGTCTCAAACAGTCTACCTTTCCGCCAAGCTGAAAAACTGCTCTCTCTCTCTCTCTCTCTCTCTCTCTCTCTCTCTCTCTCTCTCTCTCTCTTTCTGCGGGAGGAAAGGGGGGAAAAAACCCTGCAGCCAAACAACCCCCGACCTCTGCCTTCGAGCAACAGCTTAACACCTTGTGAAATACAGCAGTGTTTAATGTACAGAGGCCACCGCCATAAATTTCTATGCCAGGATGCCATTCAAGCATTTGGGGGGGGGGGAGACAGGAAACCTCCTCGAAGGAGGCCAGGGCAAGTGATGTTAACCATACGCTACGTCCAGGACGAAGGGAAGAGAGAAAGTTAAGGGGAGGCAGTTTGTTCTATGCCCTGCAGCACCGTCTCATTCAGCTAGAAAGCAAATTGTCTAGAGTTGGAAATGTCAGGAGCTGCAGAGCTCTATTTTTCCGGATTTAGCAAAGCAGAATACTTCATCTCCTACTCCATAAGGTTTGCACTTAAGACGGTGAAAGTGTGAGTTACCTGCCAAGCTGAAGAGCTTCTGTTATGTATTAGCCAATATAACATGAATCACCTAATCCAACTCCCATGTTAAGCTTCGAGCCAGCCAAGGCTCCGCTGTACTGAAAAGCTATTGGTCGCTTCTAAACAGCGACCAATCACGGATAAGCTGTTCCCTGAGCGGGAAGACCTCTGATTTGTCTTTATCCTTGCAATCTGATTGGTTGTTATTGTACATAGTGGGAGTGGCTATATTAGCCCGGTTGTTTTAAAAAGGAGCCCTGCTCCAATGTTTTCTGTTCTGGTTTCTAATGCGTTTGAGTGCTTGTTCGTTACTTCTGATTAAAGCTGAATCACTGCTGAAATCACTCTACGAGTCCTTTGTTAGCGCAACTTAACAGCTTCCCCCTCTGGCATGAGTCAATTTTTCTGAGCATGCCTCCTAGGCAGGAGGAGGGAAGTCCAGAACGGTGACTCATGCAGGCTCCTCCGAGGGCGGTGATTCTGCGGTGTCTTTGTTACGGGAATGACTGAATGGTCCTATCATACCCGGTGCAGAGGCGCAGGCAGAACGAGTGTCCCTTTGCAGAAGCCGACAACAAGGAGGCATAGCCGAAACAGCGACTCATGCAGAGGCACAGCAGGCAGCCTCCTCTGTGGGTGGCTGTTTGGGGCTTTATTTTATTGCATTTATTTTATTAGATTTATAGGCCGCCCTCCCCAAATGGACTTCAGGAGCTTTTCGTTAAGTAAGTGAATGGTCTCTTCTGGCACGCTGGCATAATGTTGTTGCAGCTGGTAGACAAAGAAGAACGCTGGAGAGAGATCAACTGTTTACTTTTAAAATAAAGTAACTCAAAATTTCCAGAAAAGCATTACATCAGACTAAAAGTGCTGCAACGCTATCGGGTTAATCCGAGTTGAAAATGTCACATCTCGTTGCCTTTGCATTTTTGAGGACTAGAATGTTTAATACAATTGGTATCAGCAACAGCGGCTGTGATTTTTAGCATGCCACACTCTGGGCCCGATATTCGGTTCCACTCCTGCACTCCAAATCATGGAATACGTAAAACTATAAATTCCAGGGTAGGGTTCACTAGAACAGTTCCGACTTTTTCCATCTCTGTTCCTGTTTAACTAGGCCGAGCTTTTCCAAATTTGTTCAAAACTGCAAATACGACTGATTCACATTTTTATTCCCCTTTCCTCAGTTACTCACTGGCCCTTCCATCCTATTAAAACTTAACCTGGCCCCATATCCAAACAAAAACACTAACTCTGTCTTGTAGATGTTGTTGTTGTTGTTGTTCAGTCGCACAGTCGCGTTCGACTCTTCGCGACCCCATGGACCACCTCACGACAGGCCCTCCTGTTTTCCGGTGTCCTCTGGAGTTTGCTCAATTTCATGTTCGTTGCATCGATAACACTGTCTAATCATCTCATACTTTGCCGTCCCCTTCTTCTTTGACCTTCAATCTTTCCCAGCATCAGGGATGATATAAAAAATTCCACCATAGTTGGGGTATTCACGGGGCACCAACGAGAGAGAAAAGCTGGTTTGATGCCAACCTTGAACAGAAGCCCCACAGAAAGTTTACTGGCCCCCATACATCTGGACGACAGGCAGGTAGGAAATATCTTCCAGTTTTCCAAGCTCTCTTGAGTAGTTACCCAGTAAGGACAATTGGCTACCAAGGAAATGTCAGTTTTCAAAGCCTGTATGATAGAGTGGGGTTGCCAAACAATGCTGGGCAACCAGTGGGAATGGTGAGGGGGTGGGACAGCATCCTGGGAGACAATTTTAAAAGAAAAATAAGGTCTCCGCTGCTTACTGGAAGTTTTGACCATAGAGTTCCTCGTGATTCCTAGAGTTACCTGGAAGTGACAAGGGTAGCCCTAGCAATTGCCAGAAACTCTGTGGTAAGATTGCCAGGATGATCATGCCTGCCCCCCCACCCCTTTGGCCTCAACTTCCACCTGCCAATCAGCTGAGCATCAGCGGGCAAGCACTGCAAATGGATGGAGGCCTCCCGCCATACGTGGGCAAATGGGAATGCCAGTGATAGAGGCTGTTCATGGCTCTTTCTTAAAGAGCCAGCCCCAATAAAAAAATTAAATATATTTAGTCTGAAGGAAAACAGGACTGTGTGATGATGCTCCAGGTACAGTGCATGTTTGTCTTCAAAACGCCACCTAATAAGCATGCAGCTGAGATCGGCACCCAATTCGTCTCCCCCAAAGGCACCACTGTGTTATTATTCCATCACAGAAATTGCCCTCGTCCTGTCACCCATTCAACAGTAATAGATAGTTTCAGTAATAAAACTGTCAACATATCATCTCCTTTCTCGGCGCTGTGCACAGCTTCTCTTGAGCGTATTCAACAAAGTCACCACTTTTTTAAAAAAAATCCAGATCAATTAATTGGGAATAACGAACAGCCTTTGGTTCTCCTGAAACCACAGTGCACTCACCGAAAAACAACATCCATTCTCATAACTGCTTGACTGGCCTGACAGGATGCCCAGAGAAGCCCGCGTATGCATGTGTGTGTCATGCATATTCAGATCTAGCCTACGCACTCAACGGAATGAAGTTAAAACGAGAACATAAGAGAAGCCATGTTGGATCAGGCCAATGGCCCATCCAGTCCAGCACTCTGTGTCATACAGTGGCCAAAACCCAGGTATCATCAGGAGGTCCAGCAGCGGGGCCAGAACTAACTGTATTATACTATTTAATGTAAGCTGCCCTGAGCCAAGAGAACAAGCCCTGCTTTATCTGGCCCACGGGTTGCATGTTGTCCCTTAACAGTGTGTCTGCATGGGGCCCTTTTCTTTATTGCAGCTGTAGAAGAAGAGATTGGATTTATACCTTGCCCTTCACTACCCGAAGGAATCTCAAAGCAGCTTACAATCCCCTTTCCCCTCCCCACAACAGACACCCTGTGAGGTAGGAGGGGCTCTTTCGAGACCTGCTCATGAGAGAACAGCTCTGAGAGAACTATACCTGACCCAAGATCAAACCAGCAGCTGCATGTGGAGGAGTGGGGAACCAAACCCGGTTCTCCCGGATTAGAGTCCACGCTCCTAACCACTACACCAAACAGGTATGGCAATGTACTCTGCTCACAAGATGGCCAGGAACCGATGGAACCAGTTCAGCAGAGACCAGTGGTTGTGCCCCCAACCAACAGTGCTGTTCTCCCAGATTAGAGTCTGCGCTCCAAACCACTACACCAAACCACTACACCAAACCGGCATAGTCACACACCTGGATGCTTAGAAACACAAACTAGTCTCCTGAGAACAACAGTATGCTTTTGCATGAAGAAAAATAAACATGCTTGCATCCATTACCAAAACATCCCATGCCCGTATCTACATAACGCAGAGGTCAGCAAGCAGCAGCTACCTCAGGCCCCATCCAGCCTATCCCACTGCAACGCCAGAGGGAAAAGAGAAGTGTGGAGGAGTCTATGCCGAGGTGAGTCCTGACAGCAGGCCATTGAGAGGGGTGGGAATTGGGGCTGTCAACCTTCATCCTCTTTCCCCACTCCTTGGCCCCAGGGCAAAACTAGTTGCTGACTACGGAGGCCAATTAACGTTACCCCCAGGAGGGACACTCCTGCCTATGCAGCTTGGAAGTGTTCTGGACGACTTCGGGGAAGGCAAATAAACAATGCCGAGGAGACTGTGGGAAGGCAAGGCTCCTGTCTCTTTGCGAAGCCCCGCAAGACCATCTGGTGATCTCGCTGATGTCAGCAGGCAGGGAGAAGCAGAAGCAGCCCTGGTTTCCCACTCCCCATTACTTCAAAAGCCCCTTTTCTGGACAGGAGCAGAGCAAAGAGAAATAGCCATTTCCTACAGGCTGTAGCTCATGCTCAAATGACTAAAAAACCCTTCCACCCAGCAAGCCAAGAACCTAGCAATTCTGTCAGAAATGCTGAGGCGGGAGACCATTCAAGGCCGTGCTTCCCCCGGCCGAAGGAGTGCACAGGAGAGCCTTCGCTTGCTTAATATTTTACGAGACTTCCAAAATAGAAGGCACTTTTGTCCTCCTTAAAAGGGCCCATGCTTTGTACTTTCCACAACAGAGACGAAAGTGATATCAGATGAACTCTTGAATGGATTAAAGAAGAACAGAACAGACTGATGATAACACAGCATCATGTGCCACACTGACGACACCCATCCACAAGACTTTGTCCACGACATCATGATGCTTTATTTTTTATTTTTTATTTATCTTTCAATTTATACCCCGCCCTCCCCAAAGGCTCAGGGCGGCTCACAAGGGGCACAAATGCCCAAGTTAAAACATTAAAACAGTACAGAATAATATAAAATACAATAAATACAATTTCAGTAAAATTTACTTTACAGTGCTCCAAAATAAATAACTATAAAAGTTCAAGATGGGAGTCTAAAATTATTAGCAACAAGCCACAGTAATAACAATAAACATAGCAGCAACAATATAGGTCCATACAGCGTTGACCTCTGCCAGGCACGTCTCGCACCCCGAACAGTTCCCGCTCTGAAGATGGTCAATTTGCGGGACTAATGAGGGGGGCGTAGATAGAAAGATGGGTCCCCAACATGGTGCCTGAGCACATCTGTCAGAACCCACAGCTTACAACGAAGTACACGCATTCAGGAACGGTTATACGTTTACTTGCAAAGCTATAGATGCAGTAACACAGGCACTGTTAAGAATGGCGGCAACCCATTGAGCATAATAGGATATAGGGCATTCGTATGCACCCCCCCCATGGCATGGGCCAATTAGCTACCCTCCCACGCGCGGGACCAGCTAGGAAACCGTTAGGTGGCAAAAACTGGGAAGCAGTAGTCTCTCACGGTACATAGGTGACTTCCAGACAATACAACTTCCAACAAAACATCCTCCTGCACATCTGTAGAGATAAGCGTTGCAGCAGAGATAGGAATGCAATAGCAATGTTACAAGTTAAAACACTTCAGTATTTACTGGGTTAATGATGTTTGTTAAGTCACATGTTTGTTTGTAACCAATCTATTTAGATTATAGGATGCCCGGGAACTTTGGAGCTAGTTTGCTATTCTGATTGGAAACCAAAGTGTCAAGTATTAACATTTTATGGCTTCTCTTCCGTCTTTGTGTTTCTTTGTTCTGACCGAGAAGAAGACGCCATGCCATTCCAGTTTTACCTTTTAGCTGTAAGGATGTAGGCGTATAAGCTCTTTGTTATTTTATATCCTGTGTACCTTTTTCCCATGCTAGGTTATAGTAAACTTTTATATTCTTTTAAACACACCATGGACTCAGTCTCTTTAATACTCTGCTGATTTACTTTGAAACAAGAATCCCATCAAATTACCAAGACACAGAATGAACTCCTCAACTCCCATGGCAGCATAGCTGACAACATCACGGAGCCAACTGAGACCTTTCCTGATGCTCACCAGGTGTTTTCAGATAGTCGGAAGGGCCAGGTGGGGCTATCGGCCATTGGAGATTTGATTGGCTGTGCAGATTTTTTTAAAAAAATACTGCTTTGGCAGCAGCTTGCCACAGTTAAGACAACACTCTTCATGGTATGAATAAGAGCCGTAGCAGCCATTTTATGGCTGGCACCACCTCCGGCAGTGGCCACTTTGTAGCAGCCATTTTGCGGCTGCGCCCGCCACCACATGTCAGAATTCTAAAGGGGCCTGCCGGCTCATAAACAAAACTACGTGGGACACCACGGCTAACAATTAGATCGCACCGATGCAAATCAGCAGCGGACAATGAGAATATTCGGCAAAATATTTGTCTTGCAAGCAGCGATATGTTCTGCAGAGATAACCGTGCTACCTTCTAAGCGAATATCGAAGTTAGCGAATATTCTGCACAGCCTTCCCCTCCCCACGAAACAGAGATGGCTTGGTTTCCCCTGCTGTCCACGTTACAGAAATAGGGTTGCCAGGTCCCCCCTGGCCACCAGCAGGGGATGGGGGGTAGGGTTGCCAAATACACATTGGAGCCTGGGGAGGACAGGGACCTCAGTGGAGTACAATGCCACAGAGTCCACCCCTCAAAGCATCCATTTTATCCAAGGGAACGGATCTCTGTAGTCTGGCGATGAGGTGAGATGTAATTTTGTAGGATACCTAGATCCCACCTGGAGTCTGGCAACCTGATTATAGGAGAATGGACTGAAGAGAGGCTGACACTGAATAAACGTTGCTTGCGACAGTGGCCCGCTGTCAGCCTATTCATGTAAATAGTCCTTGCATGGAACACCTTCCTAGCTGAGTTGGGCTCAGAGAAAAGTACCATTTGGGTTTTTCGGTTCCTGGCACCAAAATGTCCCTGGCCACGCCTTCAAACAAGCTGCTCTTTGATTATTTTTAATTCTGACTTGGTGTAAAGTACTTTTTAAAAGTTTTTTTATTTAAAAACAACCTGGCAAGTTATAGAGCTACAGTATAAATAAGTATAACCCGCCAGTTCTGTTTGTGTGTTGGAAACCTGTCAAGTGCCTTCTTAAGGGCTCAGTTCAATTAAGAAAACTTTACTGCTGTCCCACAATTTCTCCACAGACCTTCGTTTCACAAGCCCCTGTGTGTCATGCCTGCCCAGCTCAAAAAATAAAAAAATCGGTTGGAATGCTTGTAGCTTCTTCTGGGGTGGGGTGGAGGGGAGGGATGGAGTGGGAAGTGTGTTTAATTGGGTTAGCAATAAATCCTAGTGTGGGAATGCAGAAGGGGAAGTGAGGATAAAGATCCTTACCCCCTTAGCATGGACACAGCACAGTCAGGTTCTAACATGGGAGAGAGTGTCTGGTTAAG
>NW_015177177.1:14752-15212 GCF_001447785.1 Gekko japonicus
TTATCCAATTCCCTTTTGAAGCCGTCCATGCTTGTAGCCACCACCACTTCCTGTGGCAGTGGATTCCAAGTGTTAATCACTCTTTGGGTGAAGAAGGACTTCCTCTTATCCGTTCTAACCCGACCGCTCAGCAATTTCATGGAGTGCCCTGCCCACGAGTTCTTGTATTGTGAGAAAGGGAGAAAAGTACCTCTTTCTCTACCTGCTCTGGTTGTTGCAGTGAGAACCCCTGCACAGCAAACCGGACTTTTAAAGGAGCAAGTGAGAAGCAATCGGGTTTTTGCGGATGCGACTCCAAATATGAGAAAGCAGCTTGTTGCCTTTCCATTTTGGAAGAGGGATAAAGACAGAATGGGCAACTCCAATGCACTGAAGCAAATCCCAATCCCAGGCTAGGGTTACCAAGTACCTACCTACGAATCGGCGGGGGGGACAACGTTCCCCCCCGCGAAATTCTTGT
>NW_015177177.1:15233-16393 GCF_001447785.1 Gekko japonicus
TGCGTGTAACACGACCATGTCGCACTATCCTGTCGCCCAGACGTGACGTAAGCACACTGGGCATGTAGCTGGGCGACGCTCTGGCAATGGGGCTGGAAACTCGATGGTACCATCGAGTTTTCAGCCCCATTCCCTGTGGGAATGTTCCCACCAAGAACTATACGTCCCCCGCCGATTTCTGGTAAGTACTTGGTAGCCCTATCCCAGCCCCATATTTTATCTGCTGCTTGGTCATAATGAGAGGAGAAGAGGAAGAGATTGGATTTATGCCCCATCCTTCACCACCGGAAGGAGTCTCAGAGCGGCTTACAGTCTCCTTCCATTCCCCTCCCTACAACAGACACCGTGAGGTAGGTGGGGCTTGAGAGAGCTCTGAGAGAACTGCTCATGACAGAACAGCTCTGAAAGAATTTATGACTGACCCAAGGTCACACCAGCAGCTGCCTGTGGAGGAGTAGGGAATCAAACCTGGTTCTCCCAGATGAGAGTCTGCACTTTTAGCCACTACACCAAACTGGCTCCCAGATGTACATTCTTCAGAGTGATAAACAGCGGGAAAGGGCTCCACTCGGGCCAGACTGTCAATCTGAATGCAGCCATAGAAGCCTACGTGACTTCACTGTCAGATTATTGTGTGGAAGAGTTAGGCTAAAGAGGATGCAAAAACCATGACACTGGTGAGGGATCCATCAGAACGATCCACCTCCAAAGAGAGATGGCTCCAAATGGTTTTCTGAAGGCTCCAGTGCATTTTCTAACTGATAGAGCTGACAGTCGTGCCAAAGAGTGAGGAGGCCATGCAGGAAATGGATAACGTTTCTCCCTCTTCCGCTCAAATGAGGACATCTTTCTACTGAATTGCCTAAAGCAATTTAAAGCGACAACCCCAGAATGAGTCCTGCTGTGTTTGTAGAACTCAGTGTTAATCCAGACAGAAGTGTAAGGTTCCGATCAACCCCATAGGACACAGTCTCGACACTGATGCTGCACCCTTCTGCCACCAGTAGTTTGGGAGTCTCTGGTGCCAACATGAAGACCAATGCTGATCAAGGAAATGCCGATCACCACTTTTGAGGTCAGGAAGCAATTTTTCTTCAGGCCAATTTGGCCGAGGATCCTGGAGGCTTTTTGTCATCGTCTGGGCATGGAACGGGGGGGGG
>NW_015177177.1:16646-32694 GCF_001447785.1 Gekko japonicus
ATCAATCTGATACCATATATATATATATATTTTAGAAATGATTTGGAAAATATTTGAACACCTTGTCTTAAAATATTTTATTCATCATGTTAAAATAAAACGTTCCATAATCATTTTTTTTCTTTTTTCAATTTTTGCAATTTTTTGGAAAAAAACAAAAAGGCTTCAGGAAAAAAAACGGGGAAAAACGCCCCCCCCCCTAATTTTTCCGTTTTTTTTCCGGGCCTTCACATCTCTAAAGCTAACAGAATTCAAGTACTGTCTTGGGACCTTACATCAGGACTAAACCTTCAACATTTGGTTCCATTGCCTACTTGGTCAGGGCAATGGAACCATGACAGATCCTCTACCGGGAGGTAACACCTGCCGCTGAACAGAGTACTTGGTGGACACAGTCGAGATTCTAACGCCTTCATCCCACCAGGTCATGGTAATACATCCCAGGTAAATTTGTTCATCAACGGACATATCTTGGATTACACGTGTTTTATTATTTCTTGACCTGGGATTCAGAACCTGACTTTCATGCCTGACGGCTCATTTGTTTTGTTTGATCAGAAGCACGCAAAGACCCCAATCAGAGTTCCCGTTTCCTAGTCCCGTTAATCTGATCCCTGCTACTATTCCACCCCCTGTCTGGCACTCTTTGGATTTAAAAAATTAGTGCTGCTTATACATCCCCACCCCCCAATACAACCTAACTCCTGCAAGAGAAACAGCAAGAAAAAATTAGCAGAACCATTGGTAAAATATCTACAGAGTGTGGGAGAGAATGGCCCAACCATTAAACTTCCCCCCTTCTAAATCCTCTTTCAAAGGCAGATCTTCTTAACCTGTGATGTACAGGACCTCCTGACCACCTCCCTCACTAGAGGGGCTATTTAGACAACTCCGTTCTCATTGGTTGGGTGTTAGCCTGTGAAAGCAAGTCACAATGCCACTATAAAATTCTGGTTAAAAAAAAAGGGTAAAGGTTCCCTTGCTCGAAAGCCAGTCGAATCCGACTCTAGGGTTGCAGTGCTCATCTCCGTTTCAAAGCTGAAGAGCCAGCGCTGTCCGAAGACATTTCCGTGGTCATGTGGCCGGCATGACTAAACACCAAGGCGCACAGAACGCTGTTACCTTCCCATGGAAGTGGTACCTATTTATCTACTTGCAATTTCTTGCTTTCGAACTGCTAAGTTGGCAGGAGCTGGGGCCAGAGACGGGAGCTCACTCCGTCATGCGGCACACTTGGGTCTCGAACTGCTGAACTACCGACCTTCCACAGCCTGCAGTTCAGCGTCTTAACCACTTCAGCCAGCGCAGCTCCTAAAATTCTGGTACTTGACACCTAATGGAAGAGAGGCTGAGGCCCTTGGCCTTGTGACTCCCCTCAGCAGTCCTATCCTCCCCACAGATTTAGAAGGCTCCTTGGGCTATGGGAATAGGTTGACTTTTGGCCCTTACTAGTCCTCTTCCCTACATTGTATCCAAGAGTGGAGAAGGGGTATAAGCGTGCTGGTCCTGCTCCACATTCACACAAAATCACTGGAGGAGGAGGAGGAGGAGAGTTGGGAGAGTTGGATTTATACCCCACCCTTCACTCAGAGTCTCAGAGTGGCTTACAATCTCCTTCCCTTGCTCTCCCCACAACAGACACCCTGTGAGGTAGGTCGGGCTGAGAGAGCTCTGAGAGAACTGCTCTTGAGAGAACAGCTCTGAAGGAACTGTGGCTGACCCAAGGTCACCCAGCTGGTAGCATGTGGAGGAGTGGGGAATCAAACCTGGTTCTCCATATTAAAGTCCACCGCTCTTAACCACTACACCAAACTGAGCACAGAGCATAAACAGAGGAAATTTATGTGTATAGGTGCTGGTCCCCATGATCAAGAATGTTAGGAAAGCAGTGGGGCACGAGCATATAGATGTATTCTTCCTCTGCACATGGGTGCTGTGCTTGCTATCCAGTGATCGCATTGGGGTGGCACCAGCAGCCACGCATGTGCTCTCCCTTTCCCAAAGCATTGAGTGAAAGTGGGGAAGGTGTGTTGGTAAAGTGCTGCAGTTCTTGTATTTCACAGCAAAACCTTGGTCAGAGGAAATTACCACACACACACACACACACACACACACACACAACAACAACAACAACAACTTTGACAGTGAAAACCCAGAACATTTCACATAGTTACGAATTACATTACTTCGCGCGTGCCAACGTAGTGTGCCACAGCGTTTTCACTTTGAATCCCCATGAAGCTGTCTCGGCTCTACAAAATTACTGAGTTGTCTCGCCGTCAAGATGCTGCAAATTCTACCATTGAACAACCTATTACTATTCATTTACTTGGTTACCTCACAATTAAATCCACCTACTCTTTGTAAAACAAAATAAAACAAATCCCTGGGCATGTGCTGAATACGTCAACAAAACAAAAAGGCTGGGGAAGACCTGCAATAAAACTGTTTCAAGATGTTTGTTGTTTCTTCCCTGTAGCGATCCCCTTTGCTCATCACTTGGTCAAAACTGTATATTGTTCCACAACACTGAGGACAGAGACACACTGTGTGTGCGAAGTACTGTCAAGTCAATTCTGACTTATGGCGACCCTATGAATTCCCAACCTCCAAAATGTCCTCTCCTTCACAGCTCAGCTCTTGCAAACTGAGGGGCCCTGGCTTCCTTGACTGTGCCAATCCATCTCATGCTGGGTCTTCCCTTTTCCTGCCGCCTTCAACTCTTCCTAGAGTTACTGTCATTTCCAGTGAGTCTTGACTTCTCATAATGTGACCCAAGTACGACAATCTCGGTTTGTTCGTTTTAATTTAGAGGGAGAATAAGTTTAGGTTTGATTTGCTCTAGAACCCGCTGATCTGTTTTTTGGGCGGTCTGTGGTATCTGTAAACCTTTCCTCGATCGCCACATTTCATACCAGCTTTCAAATCACAGGAAGCCCCAAAGCACCTTACATCAAACATAACAAGACAGTGGAGTTGCTTACACATAGACCCATCATTCTCCCAGCGTCTCAGTGTACGCTAACAACTTTCACAATGTTTGTGATGACAGTATTATGCCTTTAACATGAAGGGTGCCAGTCACAACAGCTGATTTTCTGAATCTCATTCACTCTGTTACACCTACTCCCAGAAGGCTGCTCGTATTCTGAGTTGCATGAATGACTTCTACCACGTTTCCTGTCCTCCCGCAAATTCTTGCTCTATCTGCCAAGCATTCACCATTAAAAACAAGCTAGCAAACTTTTCAATCAGATCCACATATTCTTGAGCCACTTTGTTCGACCACTCCACACATCTTTAAGACTGCTAGGAGAGAGGTTATTTTCGGGTGCCACTGTTTTCGACACAAGGCAGGATGAGCATGGCCTTCTCTGCAGCGGCACCCTGTTTAATGGAACTCCCTGCCTAAACTAGTTCACTTGGCTCAGCCAAGTTCTTTCTGGAAGCAGTTGATTTACTGGGCTGCCGCTGCTATGTTATCATGAGGTGTTGTTTGCTTTTTTGGGGGGGGTTATGTGTGTTAAATACTTTTTATTGTGGTTTATATATGTCACCATTTACGGTTAGCCGTCATGAAAGCTTTTATGGTTTATGACTGGGAGAATAAAATGGTAAGAATACCATAAAATCTTTTTTTGGTTGTTCCACCAACTCCTCCTCTGCCTACCCTGTCCCCATGCCGTGTCACCTTCTGTTGTGTCTTCTCCCGATGGTTAAATACTTTTTTTGTTTAATTTGATGTTTTCCCCAGTGATCCCTCCTTCATGCCCTATGTTTTTGTTGTTGTTTTTATTGTTGTTTTCATCCGAAGAAGTGTGCATGCACATGAAAGGTGCCACTGGACTCAAACTTTGTTTTGCTGTTTTTATGTTATTGTATATATATTATTAGCTTGACTTTGATTCTTTTAGTGATTTGTTTTTGTTAGGTTTTAATGGATTTTGAGACATGTTTTTACTATGTATGTTTTTAACCTGTAAGCCATCTAGATGGCCTGATGAGAGCAGATAGGCAGGTTTATATGTTTTGTAAATAAATAAATTAATAACTATTCCTGATATTGGTGAGCGGCCTGCTTTGACTTAAAAAAATTTGTTCTTAAATCCAGCTCTTAAATCCAGAAGCTGACACCTCCTTTAAATATTGGTATCATAGTCAGTATAAGAAATCATAGTCAGTATAAGAAATCAAATAGTTTATATATTTACAGAGGTTCAGCCTACAATAATGTCATATCACTTTAAGAAACAAATGTTCAACTAGTATAGTCTTTATAATGTCTGGATCCAGTTAGTTGTAGAGAGCATTTGCCAGCTAGAAAATGAAGGCTTTAGCTGGGTGAAAAAATATAGAGCATTTGCCAGCCAGAATAATGAAGGCTCTAGCCAGATAAAATATAAAGAGTTTTATTGATTATGGTTTAGTCCAGGACATTATGAAGGAAATTAAGAATTTACACTGCTGAGCTGGATTTAAGAAACTGACACCTCCTTTAAATATTGGATTACGTCTGAGGAAGACTTTAAAGTTGAAATGAGTTCACAACCGGGTACTCATTATGTTGGACTACGTGTACTGTTTTTGCAATATTTTATAAGTGAGAATAACGGACAAATTGTTGCACTTTTGTAAAGTTTTAGAAAAGCAATGTTAATCTTAAAAATGTTGTTCATATCACAGGGTTTGCTTGCGGTTTTTTCCTATGGATATCTGTGATCCCTTTTGTTTTGTTTTGTACTAAAAGGAGAAGCAGACATGCAAATGTGCACTGATTTAGGACACCCTTGCACTTAAACATCGCAGGCAGAAATCCAAGTATGCACCCCAGTGCTCTTAATAAGAAATGCAATCGTGATCCTTTAAACCACAAACAGCTTGAATAAGAGTTCTAGCAGCCAGCCATTCCCTGCCCCCTTTTATCCTCACAACAATCCCGTGAGGTTCGTAAGGTCAAGAGAACGATGGCGCAGGGAGTATAACACACCTGCATTTAACATCTACTCGAGCACCTGTTCGAGTCCCACCGTGGGATTCGAACCTTGGCCACCCTCTAACCATTCACCACGCTCAAATTCCAGAGGCGATTCTAGCCTTTCCCAGCACCAGAGACTATTTAACCGAACCTAGGACATCCTTCATGTAGCAAGCTTCCCCCCCGCCCATGATAACAGAACACCATCTTCTCTCACCAGTAATTTCCACATCGACTTCTTTTTCTTCCCACTTAGCATGTTCATCCAGGAGAAGTACATTGCTATCACCTGATCATAACCACCTTTCACTCAACTGTCCCCACCTCTTTGTTCCCGCAGCTCCGACAAGGTTTCTGATCAGAAATCAGGGTCACCTAAGGTTTTATGGCCTCCATCTCATAAGTCGTGGCCCCACCCAGGTTTTCCAAATAAGGATTTATAGCCTCCTGTCAACCAAATTATCTCTGCTGCACAGAGCGAGCAAAACAACCAAACTTGCCAAGAAGGTGATGAAAGGGTAATCTACTCTGGTGAGCTGAAATGTGACAAATGGTTAGGCCTTAGGCTTGGGACCACCTGGTCAGCCAGGAAGTTACCAGTGGTTCGTGAGCTACTTCCTGGAGAACCGTGGCAGCTGGTGGCAGCTCTCTCTTTATGAAGAAACAGGGGCAGCCTGTCCACTAGGTGAACTTAGGCAATTGCCTATGGTACTAGTGGTGGAGGAGCACCATCCAGCCTGCTCCCCCCTTTCCTTCCCTCCATGAGGAGGTGTGACCAGTGTTCCCTCTAAGCTGAGTCAGTGTGAGCTAGCTCAGTTTTTTTAGCCTCTGGCTCACACATTTTTGTCTTAGCTCAGGAAGGAGAGCAAACTAATTTATGCCGTAGCCAAATCGCTCGCTCACAACTGTAATGCCTGTTGCTCGCAAAGCAGAATTTCTGCTCACAAGACTCCACAGCTTAGAGGGAGCACTGGCTTCCTCCTTACCACCATCACACTTCGTCTGAGCACTGTGGGGACATAAGGCGGTGTTGGGATTCTTATTGAGTAAGTCAGCAGAGTATTAAGAGACTGAGTCCATGGTGTGTATTAAAATATAAAAGTTTACTATAAACCCAACATGGGAAAAAGGTACACAGGATATGAAAATAACAAAGAGCTAATATGTCTACATCCTTGCAGCTAAAAGGTAAAACAGGGAAGAGCCGAATGGCGTCTCCTTCTCTAGTCAGGACAAAGAACGGGAGGAGAAGCCAATATGCTAAAATACTTGACACCTTGGTTTCCAATCAGAGTAGCAAATTAGCTCCAAAGTTCCCGGGCATTCTCTTGTCTAAACAGATTGGTTACAAACAAACATGTGACTTAACAAACATCATTAACCCTGTAAATACTGAAGTGTTTTGACTTGTAACACCCAACAGGCGGGCAGGCGGTGGCTTCTCGCCATGATGTGGGTGGAAGGCATAATCTTCCTGCAACCCTGCAGTAGGGGAGGCTTTGATGCTATAGCCTTGGAAACCCAAAATACCGGGGACGGCCCTGTGAAGAAAGCTGAAAGAGCAAGTCAAAGCACAGCTTCCATGTAACTTCTTTGGGGCTCTCCAAGGTCACTGGGATGCTTCTTTCCAGGTGCCATTAGGAGGCATGATGTAATGAAGCAGAACATGGATTCCAAGGGAACAGACACAAATGAACTAGCGAGAGGATCTCAGAATCTACTGAAACATTATCAATAAGCTCTAATTAGAACTGTAGCGCTAAACACCATGCAGGTAAAACCTACCCCCTATTGTTACTTCCCGGATGTCGGAACTCTCAGATGCATCCAGAATATCCTGGAGTGGAGCACTTCACAACTCTCCCAGCTCTGAGGAAACATCTGGAGCCCATGCGTTTGTCAATATTTATTTCCATTTCTTCCATAAACTATATCACACATATGCAGGGAAATCGATATCACAACAAAAAACGCGTCATAAAACTTCAAAGGAGAGGCAAAGTTCAGCCTGTAAACATGTTGTTATCTTAATTAACTGAACTGACAAATGCTTTGCCAAATGCTCGCCAGCCACTTATCAGTTTGTCTCCTTAGAACGCATGGCTCCCCATTCCGCTGGGAACTCTCTGATCATATTCCCAGTGAATGGTTCTCAGAAGAGCAGATTGCATGCCCATCACTCGAAAGATCAAGCCATGACTTCCATGGATGAATGGGGTATCGCCGCTTCAACCACACGGACAAAATCTTCTCATCAAATCAAACGCAGTGCTCTTCAATGGAGACAGTTCATATATTTGGCTGTCTATCAGAGTGCCATCAAGCAGAGAGAAAGCTCTCTCCCTCCTTCTTTGGGCCCTAAGTCACTGCACTGGGAGCTTGTTTTGAATTCTTTTAAAATTTTTGCATAAAGCAAAATTTGAAGCCTATCTGGGGTTACCCTGGAGGACAAAGAAAGGACACTGAAGTGTAGACATTCCCCTGATGTTTATTTATTTATTTATTTATCTATCTTTGAATTCATATCCCACCCTACCCCGAAGGCTCAGGGCGGCTAACAAGATACACCGAGTGCCAAGATTAAAACAAATAAAAACAACATAGCAATAAAACAATAAAATACAATAACAAAATATCAGTGCTCCATTTGTCACAAGATGGGGTAGATCTTAAGAACATAAGAGACGCTAATGGCGGCTCCTACTCAAAAGCCTGGCGAAAGAGCTCCGTCTTGCAGGCCCTGCGGAACTGAGAAAGATCCCGCAGGGCCCGGATCTCCACCGGGAGCTCCTTCCACCAGGTAGGAGCAGCCACCGAAAATGCCCTGGCTCTGGTCACTGCAAATTTAATGTCCCTGGAGCCTGGAATTTCCAGGAGATGATGACTCCCCGGCCGTAGTGCCCTTGGGGGGGAACATATGGGGAAAGGCGGTCCCTCAGGTAGGCTGGACCCTGGCCAGGGGGTTAGGGTTAGGGTTGCCCCCTGGCACTGGTATTCAGAGGTTTGCTGCCTCTAAATATGGAGGTTCCCTTTAATTACCACGGCTGGTAGCCATTGCTGGACCTTTCTTCTATGCATCTGTCTAAAGCCTTCAATACTTGTGGCCATCGCTACATCCATTCTCAGTTAATTCCACAGTTTGATTACCCGATGAGTAAAGAAGAGGGTTTTTTTCACCCCTTCGGTTAAAAAATAATAATTCTCCGTATAGGAAGTCTCTGTGGAGCCTTATGGGAAAAAACTGGGAATCTTCCCAAGTATGAACCCACCTTAGACTGTCTGGCAGAACTCCTATCCATCCCATTCAGTCTGAAGTGCTGACGGAAGAAAATGGAGAACCAAGATTGATTGTGAAACACACACACACACCCCAAACAGGATTTTGCAATCATTCCTAGTGAAATGCTGGAGTAATTGCAAGGGAAGCCAAATCCATTTCAATAAGACAAGCAAAACTGCTCACGGGAATTTCTGGATTTCTCCTAATTCTACACTCTACTGCCACCATGCACTAGAGAGCTGGAATGGGTGAACGGATAGTATGATTTTCCCCCCATCTCTCTTCAGTGAAAACAAGGACTAATCATAGTTAAAAGATATAGGGACTGGGAAAAACACACACAACAGACTTGTTAGCAATAACACTGGTGAGAGGACCAAAAGAATATTTGGACAGCGAAGCATGAATTAAAGGTTTGATTCACGATAGCTCTTGATTTATGACCAAGCTTAGTACAAACTTTTTGGACCTTCAAAGGGAAGTTTCTTTCCGGTTGGGGGGAGGGAGGTTTTTTTGGTTAAAATCCCAACACACTGTGGTTTTGACACTGAACAGATTTAGGATGACAAGATTCGGAAAGCGCAAGGCGCTGTGTTGACAGCGGCTCACGTGAGTAAGACAGCAGAAAACGGTCGGCGGGGAAATGTCCGAAGTTTACTTTCTCACATAATTCATCTCAGTTACAGCATAACTCCCCATCTTGTGTATGGGAAAAAACGCAACTGGGAGACTGGAATAGAGTAGTGTTGCGTCCCTCGAAGTCCAAGTGTGAAATAAATCTAATTCACGTATAGCACATTTGGCAAAAAACTGCATATTTACACATTTCTGCTCGGCCAAGTCACACTTCCTATTAGAAAAAGCTTCTCGAGGGAAGGGCAATTTTTTTTTTAAAAAAAGATCTTTTTACGCACTTCGAAAGCATGTTGGAACGTTTATCCCAAATGCTTACATTCACAACAGTCAAAGGTTTGTGAGATTTTGCAATCGATGTCGATGTTTCTAATTAAAGTCAAAGTGTAACGGTTAGTGGATGAAGCACTGAAAACAGTGAATTGAGCCGAAAGATTGCGTAGGAAGAAGTGACAGTGAAATATTGCTCTCTCATTTCCCCTGGTGCTCCGAGCCAAAGCTAGCCTAGGAAAACCTATGTAGATTAATCCAGTTTTTGGCAGGAAAATATAGTAGGATCGTCTCACAGGCGGAGCCAAGAGTCCCATGCGCCAAGCAAGGGAAGGGGGGGGGGGAAGACCCACTGTGTACAAAGGTAATCGAAATTCTGAGACTGTGAGCCAATGTGCCTATTCATTCAGTTCGTAGGTTTCAAACTTTACATTACAACACGGACACGTTTTATTTCATCCTTTTCAAGATGCATATTCTGACTGGCGCAACTACCTATTACTGCTCACGCTACCCAGAAAGCATAATGTAATGAAGCTAAGTTATGTGACAAACTAAAGAAGTACCGGGGATATAATATGTTTTCCTATCTCAACTTTCATTTTTTAAACAATATTTTCCCCCTGTTTCTAGTTTTTAGGGTTTTACACATGGGCTCCAAAAACCATGGAGCTATGACCATGGGAATGTGGTGTTGGAAACAGCTAAGAGTTTCATTGGTGGTGCGAGACTTCAGTACACAGGGCAATTCTTCGCTTTTCTGCACATCCAGAAGCACAACAGCAGCATCCTAAGTGTGTCTACTTGGAATCCAGCAGAAGTCTACTCAATGGGCTTACTCCCCGGAAAGTGCTTACGAAGCTGTAAATTCCACAAAGTAACTGCCTACAGATTTATTTAATTTTCCTAATCTACACATTCCAGCTCGATCTTGTCAGATCTTGAAGCTAAGCAGGGTCGGCCCTGGTCAGTATTTGGTAGGAAACCACCTCTGAACATCTCTCACCTTCAAAACCCTACAGGGTCACCATAAATCGGATGCAACTTGACCAGGGGGGGAGTACATATTCAGGAATATTTCTCAGCACACCGCTGTGGTTACCTCAGAACCAAATATACCGGGCCCAGATAATTTCTTCTCTGTCTCACTGAGCAGAGACTTGCTTCATCCTGTCTTCTTTTTAAGATGAAGAGAAGAAGAAGATTGAATTTATACCCCGCCCGTCACTCGGAGTCTCAGAGCGGCTTACAATCTCCTTCCCCTTCCCCTCCCCACAACAGGCATCCCGTGAGGTAGGTGGGGCTGAGAGAGCTCTGAGAGAACTGCTCATGAGAGAACAGCCCTGAGAGAACTTGTGACTGATCCAAGGTCACACCAGCAGCTAGACGTGGAGGAATGGGGAATCAAACCTGGATCTCCCAAATTAGAGTCCACGCTCCTAACCACTACACCGAACTGGCTCTCAGATACCTGGTATAACGTTACTTGTTTATTAAAAGACTTCTATCCCGCCTTTCCTTGTGGTTCAAGGTGGCGTACAATAATAGTTAAAAACCTTTCCAGTTAAAAACAAACAGGGCTATTTTTGGACAGGAACGCACAGGAACGGAGTTCCGGCTGGTTCCCGAGTTGGCCACGCCCAGCAGGAACTCATTAGCATAATAGACCACACCCAACAGCAGACACTCATTAGGATTGGCTACATTAGGGGTGTGTGGCCTAACATGCAAAGGGTTCCTGCTACAAAAAAAAGCCCTGGGTTTTGACGACAAACAAGGTAAACAGAATAAGAAGCAAATGGTGGGCGTGGCTGGATGACCACACTTCTGGTAATATGGGGGTGTGGCCTAATATGCCAATGAGCTGTGCTGTCAGGGGTGTGGCCTAATATGCTAATGGGTTTCTGCTGTTAGGTGTGGCCTATTATGCTAATGAGTTCCTGCTGGGCTTTTTCTACAAAAAAAAAGCCCTGAAAACAAACAAACCTCAATCCCCCCTTTAAGAGATGCCTGCCGATTCAAACAGCCTCGAAAATTCTGGCAAACAGGCAGGCCCTTGCGGGACCCCCTGAAGTTCTCCCAGGAAGCCCCCCGCCTCGCCTCTTCAGGGAGCCCATTCCACAGAGCTGGAGCCACAATGGGAAAAGACCCAGACTCTGGGCAATGCCGGACTGTCCACCCCAAATGACGGGATAGCCAACGGATGGCTGTCCAATAGTTAGAGACAACATAAATAAGAAAAAAACAAAGCATATTTTTTCCTGCCTCTAAATGTACTTAAATACGGGGATGAAGCAAAGGGCTGTATGGCACGTTGATGCTCCGGTCCTCACCACAGAAGTTATTCACAAAGGCAGTGTCTCCTTCAGAGGAGTTACGACCAATGTTCCCTCTAAGCTGTGGAGTTCTACTTTGTGAACTACTGGCATTAAAGTTGTGTGTGAGTGATTTGGCTGCTGCATAAATTAGTTTGCTCTGGAGCCATCCTTCCTGAGCTGAGACGAAAATGTGTGAGCCGGAGGCTCAAAAACCGTGAGCTAGCTCACACTAACTCAGCTTAGAGGGAACACTGGTTACGACTCACTGGTAGAACGCCTGATCTGTGGTCCTGCCTCTGGTGTCTCATGTTAAAAGTACCTCAGATAACAGGTGGCGCCTTTCTCTGTGTGAGACTCTGGACACTTCTGCCCGTTGCAGTAGGCAACACTAGATGAATCAGTGGCCTGATTCAGCTGAGCAGGGAGAGAAACAGTGGGAGAGCCACTGTTCCCTGCCACACCATCTGCTGAGGATCTGTCCTGTTCAAGTACCTATAAAGTGCTGGCATGGCCAGAGGCAACAGCGGGAGGGCTTCTCGTGTCCTGGTCCCACTGATGGACCTCCTGGTGTCACCTGGTATTTTTGGCCACTGTCTGATCCAGTGTTGGACTGGATGGGCCACTGGCCTGATCCACCATTGGCTTCTCTTGTGTACTTATGTCCCTGGGTACTGCTCTCAGGTTTTCAATTTTACCTTCATGAGCAGAAGGTCTAGACACTTTATTTAAAGAGAGAACGAGAGCACTGAGATTCTTGGGGGGCTGAGTTCAGATCTCCAGAAGCATACTTCACGTCGGAAAACTGGCTACCCACAGATGCGAAGACGAACCGATTGAACCTGAAAAGTGGCCAGATGCCACACCAGCGCAAGGCAGCCATGAGAGACAAATTAATTTGAGCACAGTCAAAGCATACACGTTATCCTTCATCTTGTCTTGCAAAACAGGCTTGCAGGTAATAAGTGGGACTCAGTAAAAAAAAATATATCCGGGCATCCCGTATTTATTGTCAACACAGATTCAATAAGCTCGCTTATTTGCTAATCAAACAATGACATCCTGACCTATTTTGTTCAACACATAAAATTAAAGCCGTGCTTCCCTGCCTTTTGTATCCTTGTAAGAACACAAGAGCCCTGCTGGGTCAGACCAGTGGTCCACCTAGTCCAGCATCCTGTCTCACACAGCGGCCAGACCGCAAAAAGAAGAAAGAAACTGTGAGGTAACTGCGCTAGATAATATTTCAATAATAATCACAAAATTGTACAAAAAAGTGTGCAGAAAATTATATAAATATACAAGACAATAGAAAATGATGTGTTGACGATGGTCTCCGGAATGCTCTATCGTTTCGATACTATTCTTCTTCCGAGAGTGAATGAAAACAGCGACTCTTGGTCTGTCTTTTCAACTAGTAGGTATCAAAAATCCATAATATTCACTGATGTATCATGACTTAATTGCAAGAATTTCTCTGACAGAATGTCTCTGACAGAATTTCTCTGACAGAATGTCAAGGCATTATACAAGCACCTTGCCCCAGGAACATTCTGTCCATTCTGATGGATAAAACCCACTTGTCAGCCATAATAGCCTCCCAGGTACCATAAAACTGAGCTAGCCTGTCTCCAAACTTAACAGGAGCGGAAGCGTCTCCTAGTCGGAAGGAAGATTTTTGGGATGAGGCTGGCCGTCTGCACAGCCCCACCCTGGGCTCAGTCTATTGGTCATGCCAGAAAGTGACAGAGCAGATGTGCAACACATTTCACCTGATGTAACAGACGAGCCCCAGAGAATGCTTCCCGTGTCAGGGCTGACTTCTAGAGCTTATGAAGCCATTATGAAGGGCTTCTGAGGATATGCAGAGTGGGTGTTCCTTCACTACCCATGTTATTTGTGAATTGTTGCAGACATATGCATTTGGCCGTGATGCAATGTTGCTAACGGCACAGAAAGCAGGAAAACAGACAAACACATATGAAGCTGCCTTATACTGAATCGGATTCTTGGTCCATCAAAGTCAGTATTGCCTACTCAGACTGGCAGCGGCTCTCCAGGGGTTCAGTAGAGGTCTTTCATGTCACCTACTGTCAGGTCCTTTTAACTAGAGATGCTGAGGATTGAACCAGGGACCTTCTGCATGCCAACCACTGAGCCACGGCCCCTTCCCCTAAGCCACGGCCCCTCCCCTATATCGCCTTTTCTGGCTCATGTAGGTTTGTTCACCAAATGGATGAGTTCAATGAAAAACAATTTGTGCAAGCTCAGAGAAGGGATGCCACATATCTCTCAGCGAACCTGTTCAGCAGACAAACCCAGGAAGCCACTTTTCTCCAGGCCAGTTTGGCTAAGGATCCTGGAGGTTTCTTGTCACCTTCTGGGGTGTGGAAGGGAGGTATTTGTGAATTTCCTGCGTTGTGCAGGGGGTTGGATTAGATGTCCCTGGAGGTTCCTTCCAACTCTATGATTCTATATTTCATCTTGTTTAAGGCTCAAGATAAAGACTGCGGGCTGATCAGGGATATCTTCAGATTGGTTTGAGCAACTCGAATAGCGGCCAAACTGGTTGGACTTGAAGTTTATAGTTTAAATAAATAAATAAATAAATAAATAAATAAATAAACCCAGCTTTCCACAATCTCCTCACCCCACCACTCCTTGGCTGTAATTTCTCTTTAAAAAGCTTTTACAGGAGAAAATCTCGTGGGGCTGTCCCTTTAAGAAAGGGGGCATAGCCCCGAATAGCCCCACCATAGCAGGCACAAAGGACGGGGCTCATTTCCCTTCCTTGATTCAAGCTAGACGTTGACCCAGTTTGGTGTAGAGCCAGTTTGGTGCAGTGGTTAAGTGTGCAGACTCTAAATTGGGATGACCAGGTTTGATTCTCCCACTCCTCCACTTGCACCTGCTCGATGACCTTGGGCAAGCCATACTTCTGTCAGAGTTGTTCTCTCAAGGGCAGTTCTCGAAAGAGCTCTCTCAGCCCCTCCTCCCTCACAGGGTGTCTGTTGTGGGGAGGGGAAGAGAAAGAAGCTGCTCTGAGACTCCTCTGGGTAGTGAAGGGCAGGGTATAAACCCAACCTCCTCTTCTTCTACCATAATGCAATGCTTTTAATCTCTGCATTGCAAAGGGGAGAGGGAAAATAATTAATTTCTTTCCTTTTGTCTGCAGTCCATGCTCATAGGTTGGGGTGGGGAGAAGTGAAGCAAAATCCAGCTGGGTTTCTGTCTCCCCCCCTACTGAATCTGAGCAAGTCTGGGAGGCAGTAACATTTGTGGGATGTGTTATCAGGAGATTCTGACTTTCAGCTGGTCAGGTGCAAGTTGGCTCCTATCCCCACTCCCCCCAAAACCTTTACTGGATACAGAGCAAAAATTCTTCAGCAGAAGATCAGATCCCTCATCTCCCCCCCCCCAGTTCTTTCCTTCTGGTCGCAAGTAGCCCGTTCCCATGAATACACACAAAGAGGTTGCAAACAACCCGTCAATCAACTGGCTGCCTGATCACCTCTGGCAGATGGGAAGGAAACTGACCTGACAGATGTTTGAGCATCTCTAGCTCAAATATTTTGGCCACCGAATGAGAAGGGGGCATTCACGGGAGAAGACCCTGATGCTGGGAAAGATCGAAGGTCAAAGAAGAAGGGGACATCAAGGGATGAAATTGTTAGACAGTGTTATTGATGTAGCAAACATGAAATTAAGCAAACTATGGAGGATGGTGGAAGACAGGAGGGCCTGGCGTGAGGTGGTCCATGGGGTCGCGAAGAGTCAGACTCGACTGTGTGACTGAACAATAACAACAGCAACAGCAAAGCTCAGAGTGGCCCCCAACCAGCTTGTGTGTGTGTGTAAAGTGCCATCAAGTCGCTGGGTTTTCAAGGCAAGAGACATTCAGAGGTGGTTTGCCATTTCCCGTATCCACATAGCAACCTCGGTGGACTTCCTTGGTGGTCTCCCATCCAATTACTAACCGGGGCCGACCCTGCTTAGCTTCTGAGATCTGACGAGATCGGGCTAGCCCGGGCCATCCACATCGGGGCCGCCAGCTTCTACCAATCGGTAATTAGAGGATGGGACTCTCAGGTGCAAAATGTATAGTTTTGAACCAGGTTGCAGCCCTGAGACTTGGCCGTGGATAATGCAGGCACGCTGCCCATAAATGCCATCGCAAACAATCGTGAAGCACATTCGCCCAGCTGACAGACAAATTTTGTGAATGCCCAAAACCTCTCCCAGACAAATTTTGTGAATGCCCAAAACCTCAAAGAGGCATCAATGAGCACTGAAGCTGACAGCTGCGGGATCCTAGGCTTTTGCGGAGGAGCGGCTGACAAATAGACATTCGTAAAACATGTCTGTGACTGTCAACATTCGCGGTAAATTGGCTGTACGCACACACGCACACACAGAGCAGCAATGGTTTAGTTTCAACAGGGCTGTCATGTTTTTTCCCCCCATTTTTCTGTTGCCACGAGTAATATTCATATTGCTACAATTTTTAAAATAAAAACTGTTATAGGACACACACCTTTCCATTGTCTCCCTCCCAGAGAGAGTGTCACTTGTAAA
>NW_015177177.1:33528-43896 GCF_001447785.1 Gekko japonicus
GAAATGCGTTCCCCTGTGAGCCCCCGAAATGACCTCTGAGGGTTGCCAACCTCCAGGTGGGGCCTGGAGACTGCCCAGAATCAGAACTCATCTCCAGGCGACTGAGATAAATCCCCTTGGAGAAAATGGCTGCTTTGGAGGGCGGGCTCTAAGGCATTATATCCCACACCCCGTGCCAGGCTCTACCACCAAAATCTCCAGGCATTTCTCAACCCAGCACTGGAACACCCTCATGCCACCAGGACTTTTCCCAGTTGGCCAATTTATTTATTTATTTATTTATTATTTATATTTATACCCCGCCCTCCCCGGAGTCTCAATGGCTCCCCCACACACACATACACACACCTGAGCCCGGCCTGCCCAGTGTCGGAAGGATAACGCAGTGCGCAGCCCACCGGAACCTCATGCCACAAGGCAGAGGCTGCACCCTGCCCTTCTACCGCTGGCCCACCCTGCACAGGGTTGCCAGCCCCCACAGATACCAACCAACATCAAGAGTGAAAACACATTTGATAGAGACATGCTATCGCCAAGGCTCCGGTGTCGTGGTTAAGTGTGCGGACTCTAACCTGGGAGAACCGGGTTTAATTCCCTACTCCCCCACTCGCAGCTGCTGGATGACCTTGGGCAAGCCGTAGTTCTGTCAGAGCCGTTCTCTCAAGGGCAGTTCTCTCAGAGCTCTCTCAGCCCCACCTCCCTCACAGGGTGTCTGTTGTGGGGAGGGGAAGGGAAAGGAGTTTGTAAGCTGCTCTGAGACTCCTCGGGGAAGTGAAGGGCGGGGAATAAATCCAATGTCCTCCTCCTCCTCCTCTTCTTCTTCTAAGATGCACTCTTTTGTAATTTCGTCCTTTAGAGTGGGTTTTTTTTTGAGGGGGTGCTATACACGATAGGGTGGTGAGCTGGCAGGAAGATAGGAAGGTTTGGGAAGACATCATCTTCCTCTGAGGATCTTCAGAATGAATTTCTGAAAAAAATTAAGACCCTCTCTTCCTGCCCCTCCTCTCTTTGAACTTCTCTTTTGATCAAGGTGGAATTGGTTCAATCAGCTTAGAGGAGACACTGGCTATCACCTAGTTGCTGTATAGGAATGGGAGGGGATTCTATTGTCAGTGATCGCCGATGACTCCAAGGACTGTAGTAACATGTGTGTTGAAGTGTGCGTGCTTTTTTCTTTTTTTTAAGAACTGGTCTGATGCCACAGCATAATAAAACAAGAGATTTCTCAATTTTTCTATGGTATCAATGCTCAGAATGCCTCATTCTGAAACAGAGAGACCCAGGCAGCTAAGATAGCGACTGTAACAACCCGGCTCTCTTGCATCCCATTAAATGGTTCCTAACACTTTTGCCTTTGAGAGGAAGGGCTGCAGGAGGACAGAGAAGAGGGGCCAGTGTAAAGTATTCAAAGCTGCCTTGAATGCAATGTTGTGAAACACCTAACTAAACTGTAATGTTGAGCTTCGTCCTGGGCTAGGATCCAAATCCATCCAATAGAATTGCTAGCCTGGGAAGTAACAAACCAATCACTTCAAGCAAGCTCCCTGAGCAGGAACGAATGTGATTGGACCTTGTCTCGGCAACCTCATAGGTTGATATTTGTACAGTGGGTGTGGCTACATTAGCCGGGAATGTTTAAAGGCAGGACAGCTGCAATGTAAAGGCTGTTCTGGCTATCAGATGTTGATCCGTGTTGGAGTTGTGTTCGAGTTGAAGAATACAGTTGTGTTCTTGCTGAATCACTCTCCGACTGCTTTGTTAAGCGAGCGACTCAACAGCCAGGCCGCTCTGTGTCCAGTGGATCCCTTCAGTCCTTCCTTCTGCATCTCCTAAGCAACAAAAAACTGGTTCGCCAGAGTTGCCAGGTTCAGCATTTGCAAAATAAGAGAGATCGAGTTTAAGATCTGCAGAGTCAGACCTGCTTGCCACTGGGCAAACACTTTCAGCTTCTCCTTGAATGCTAGATGTGCCTTCCCTTTGGTGGAAACAAATGGATTGATTTTTTTAAAAAAAAACCCAAAACCCTGAGCCTCAGAGCAGTGTTCCCTCTAAGCTGAGTTAGTGTGAGCTAGCTCACAGTTTTTTAGCCTCCGGCTCACACATTTTTGTCTTAGCTCAGGAAGGGATGGCTCGAGAGCAAACTAATTTATGCAGTACCCAAACTGCACACTCCCAGCTTTAATGCCCGGAGCTCACAAAGTAGAATTCTTGCTCACCAGACTCCAGAGCATTGCCCCAGAGGGCTATTTGGACATTTTCCCACGTCTTGCCAAAGACTGCCTACACATGGATGGCCAACAAGGATGTATCTGACGGCCCACAGCATCATTAGGACGGGTCCCTTGTGACATGAAAAAGCACTGCCTCTCCTCTCAGCAGGAGAAAAAAGGGGCTCTCAGAATTGTTGATCTGCGTTTTGCCTCAGGGCCAAGTGACAAAAAGAACCTCTCATGATGCATTTGGACCAGTTGGTCTGCTCCCAGAGCAACTTGCAAAAGCCAGTCTAAATGGAAGACGGGGAAGAAGAGTGTTTCTGGATCCAGTACATCCAGTCCAGCATCCTGACCACCCAGTTGCCCTGGAAGGTGAACAAACAAGGCACAGAGGCCAAGGAGAGCCCACCACCTCCTGAGGAAGCCTGTCCCACTGAGGAACCACTCTGTCAGGAAGTTCTTCCTTATGTTTAGCCGAAAACGTTTCTGATTTAACTTCAACCTGTTTGTTCTGGTCCAACCTTCTGGGGCAACAGAAAACAGCTCTGCACCATCCTCTGTATGATAGCCCTTCAAGTACCTGAAGGCGGTTATCATATCACCTCTCAGTCATCTCCTCTCCAGGTTGAACCAGGCCAGAGGACAAGCAGGAGATGGCCCCAGATGAATGGACAGAATTTTTTAAAGGTGTTAGAGATGGGCTACCATAACGCAATCAATCAATCAAGCTACTGTGTCACATCTAAATTCCATTAAAAGCCCAATTTGACAAATGGATTTGTTAGGTTGTTTGCATAGAAATGTTGTTTATTTTAAATACTTTTCCTTTCTGTTAGTAAATGGCATTACAAGTTAAATAGCAAATAATAAATAAATACATAAAAGGGGGGGAATTTTTTTAATTGTACACTGCTTTACTTATATTAGTACTATGCTTACAAAACACAGTGTATTTCATGTTCACAATGTATAACATATTTAATGTAAATTGTTTCAGATTACTAATGTTTGTAAGAAAGTATTGTTCATTGTTATGTAACAGTTATAGGAGGTAACGAAACTCACTGTAATATGTTTTGGTTACTATGTATAATACTGTTCAAAACAATAAAAAACTTTAAATAAAAAAAGGCTAGTTTTCACTTGAAAATCCAAAGCTGTGCACACGATACACTTAAACAGAAAATATCCAAAAGACACCTCTGCAGCGATAACTTACTAACTTACTAAGAATTCCTGGACTTCTGAACTTTAAATCTTTCATGAGTCACAAAAGCTCAGAGCTTTTGCAAGTTCATGATGCAGTAAGAAACAGACTGCCAGGGTTACATTCGCACAAATCCTGCTGTTTGCTTAGAAGCCACTTCTCTGCAGCTCTAGAAAGATGGAATTGCAAATGGTATAATAAGCAAAGTGCAATCCTGGTTTTTGCAAAATCCACTCTGAAATGCCGTACTGGGAATGAGTAAGGTACAGATGGCTATCTGAAGTCCTGATATACCCCCGAGCACTGACTACTCCATTGGGACGCTCCTGATTTCTGGACTTTCAGCAGCCCTACGTTTCAGGTTCCCCTCCACAGATCTGAGAAACTTGCTCTTCTCTTGAGATCAAAGCCAAAACTGAAGTCCGCCAGACTCTTCACACCTGCTTCTCTGATTCCTTCATGAAATCGGCTTTTCGTTTCTTTACGGTATAACCTTGTTCACAACAACTGCCTTCAAAGCCACCTTATTTTAAAAAGCTGCTGTAACTTTGCTTCCCTTCTATTTTAACTTCATTTTAATTTTGTAATTGTGTGGTCGATAAGAGGCCCAACCCCAACCCCCCAAAAAGCAGTTCAGTAAACTGCTCACATCTGCAGACAACACAACTTAATACAAAGTTAATTTCACCAGCCCTGACCTGAATAGCCCAGGGCAAGCCCGATTTCGTCAGATCTCGGAACCTAAGCAGGGCCGACCTGGCAAATAATTGTAAGGAAGACCTCCAAGGAATATCAGGGCCAGGACGCAGAGGCAGGCAAATGTCAAGCCACCGCTCTGAAATATCCTCACCCCACTAGGGGTCACTAGAAGTCACCATGACTTCCAGGCACGCAAGCACCCCCAAATTGCACCGTTTCATAGTAATTTAACTCAGTATCAAATCTGTTGACTGTGCATCTAGCTTTGTCATCAAGAAAGTTAATGCTGTGAAAGTATTTGATTGTTATTTTCTGCCTGTTGTATGCCCACACTTAGCTTCATTTTGATTTTTCCCCTCCTGTGAAATTACACCAAAAGGGTACTCACAGATAGCTGTGTGCCTCCTCAGAGACTTAGAGCGGAGCTGAGGCACGCAGCAAAGAAATAATGCGTCTCTGAGGAATTGCAAAACAGCCAGGGTTTGTGCAAGAGCTAGTGTAGTGAAGTGGTTACAGTGTCAGACCGGGACAGTCAGTCATAAAACTTGCCTGGTGACCTTGGGCCAGTCACTTCCTCTTGACATTATTTACAGGATAAAATGTAGGAGGGGTGAATGCGTCTTCCCCAAGCTCCTCTGGAGGAAGGGCAGCATAAAGATAGGAGGAGGAGGCGGAGGAGGAGGAGAGTCTCAGAGCGGCTTACAAACTCCCTTACCATCCCCTCCCCACAACAGACACCCCGTGAGACGGGTGGGGCTGAGAGAGCTCTGACACAAACTGCTCTTTCAAGAACAGCTCTGACAGAACTATGGCTTGCCCAAGGTCATCCAGCAGCTGCAAGTGGAGGAGTGGGGAATCAAACCCGGTTCTCCCAGATTAGAGGCCGCACACTTAACCACTACATCAACCCAGGTCTCTAGTGATGGGGAATCCAATGGAAATGTATATAAGCGGTTACTTTTAAATGGAGAAACTGCTGTAACAGTGGAGGTAGAAAACACCTGAATGAGAAATTCAGCAAAAGGAGAGGCCGAAGGAACACACAACAACGTGACAAAATTAGCACTCTGTTCTAAGTGGCACCAACGTTCACATTAAGAAATCGAACGGGAATGCTGATCGGGATGAGATACATGTGGCACTTTTGACATTTCCACGTACAAATCATTCGGACCTCTGGCTATTGCAGACATGCTGCTGATATACACACAGTGCAGTGATAGCTACTTAGCAGCGATGTTGATTACAACGTAGTGGAGGCTCCTGGGAAACACACTATATACCTGACTGAGTTGATACAACCAGGGGTCCCCAAGGCAAGGCTACCGGTGAGCTCAGAAACTAGTATCTGTCTCCACGTACACGGAATGCTGTCTTAGACTGAATCAGACCAACAGTGCCATCTCCTGCGGTAGCCATTTTGTGATTGGTCCTGCCTCCTGAAGCAGCCATTTTGTACTTACATCCACCGCATTGTGTCAGAATTCCAAAGGCTCCCACAGGCCCAAAAAGGTCGGGGGCCCCCGACCTACTGCCTGATCCTTTTAATTGCGGAAGCTGGGGGTTGAACCTGGGACCTTCTGCATGTAGCAAAGTAGATGCTCTACCACTAAGCATGACCCTTCCGCTTAGAGGAGCGAACAACCCATTGCAACACTTTCTTTCTTCCTTCTATACTTTCCCTCTGACCTTCTGCCAAGGAGCTCAGGGCAGCATTCATGGTACATTTTACGTTCACAAGAACCCGGTGAGAAAAGTCAGTTTGAGTGTGTATAATTGGCCTAAGGGAGGAGGAGGAGGAGAGTTGGACTTATACCCCGCCCTTCACTCGGAGTCTCAGAGCAGCTTTACACTCGGAGTCTCTCCACAACAGACACCCTGTGAGGAAGGTGGGGCTGAGAGAGCTCTGAGAGAACTGCTCTTGAGAGAACAGCTCTGAGAGAACTTGTGACTGATCCAAGGTCACCCAGCTGGCTGCACGTGGAGGAGTGGGGAATCAAACCCGGTTCTCCAGATTAGAGTACGCCGCTCTTAACCGCTACACCAAACTACACCAAAAGAAGCTCCGTGGCAGAGTGGGGTTACCTAGAGCCCTTGCGGTCGGTGCAGCCTCCATACTGCAAAACATTGTGTATAGCCTCTACATGAAGATGCTAGTTCATAAATCGGTACCTCCACAGATCCGGGGATGGGAACTCCAGTGCCCATGTATCCCCAGAGATTTTAGTAGTGTATTCAAAGCTGCCTTGAGTGCATGACATGTGGTGAAACATCTAACTGAACTGTAATGTTAAGCTTCGTCCTGGGCTAGGATCCAAATCCATCCAATAGTATTGCTAGCCCAGGAAGTAACAAGCCAATCACTTCAAGCAAGCTCCCTGAGTGGGAAGTAATGTGATTGGACCTTATCTCTGCAACCTCATAGGTTGATAATTGTACAGTGGGTGTGGCTACATTAGCCGGGAATGTTTAAAAGCAGGACAGCTGCAATGTAAAGGCTGTTCTGGCTATCAGATGTTGATCCGTGTTGGAGTTGTGTTCGAGTTGAAGAATAGTTGTGTTCTTGCTGAATCACTCTCCAACTGCTTTGTTAAGCGAGCGACTTAACAATTTTAACATCCTCTCCCTTAGCCAAACTAACGTTTCCCAAGAGGCTTCACACGGGTCTAGAAATTCACTGCACAACTTGTCTGTAAAAGCCAGCTTTTGCATGATTTGGGGGTCATGTCCTGCATGCTCTCAAAGGCGAACCCATGGTTGACACCCGCTGTATAAACCAGTCTTAAGACTCTGAGGTAATGGAGGAGGGGATCACTTCTCCAGTGTCAGAGCAAGTGATTAATTGAGGTGGGATTAATCGAGGAGGTAATCCCAGTGTTGGCTTGAAATTTTCCAGATTTTTTTTGTCCAAAGAATAGAAGCCAATACTGCTTTCATTGTACACTCATGTGCACTACTCAGGAACTGGAAATCGTACAAGTAGGACCTCTTACACAACAGACCCTTGATCTGGGAAACACAATCCAACAGGACATTTTCTTCTTCTTCTTCTTCTTTTTGTTGAATTGAAGGATTGACTTCACTTCTGGCTTCGTTGCAAATCTCGGCCGGCCCGTTCCAGCCGTTCGTTTCATTTCATTTCTGCATATTTCAAACACTGATCCATCATGATTTAGACAGAACAAACTCGTGGCTTCCATCTACAGTACAGCAGAACATCTGGTCCTGGAAACACCGTCCATCGACAACAATATCTCCCACTGGTCAACTCTTAAAAACTAACTACTTGAATCTTCGGTTTGTGACTCTCATGGGGGACAAGAAAGAACAATGGGAAAGGGTTTTCACTAACCCCTCCCCCCACAAAACTCTTCCAACCCAAAGTAACTGAAGTTAAGCACTCTTCCCATCAAGCAGAGAAAGAAACATTCTGCATCCATCTCCCCGCTCTCCTCCTGGACCACCTGAAATAATTTCAAACTCGAGCATCCTGTTCCAAAACACTGCAGATCTTTGCCATTTTAACTACAGGTCGCCTTCTTGCTTTGGAGTTCACTTTACTATGGGAATTCCATTAAGTACAGCCCAAATCTTTTCACTGAATGACTGTCTGGGTTGTTTGTATATTCTGCACTTGAAAATTCCCATAAGCTAAACTTCGTAACAAGAGATATCCTACAGCCCGCATAAACTATACATGTTTCTCTCCCATACTGCATAAGATTCTACGTTTTCCTAGTTTTGCATGAAGCTCAAAGAAGATCCCTAGAAAATTGTTCCGCGCCTCTTCTGGTTTCTAGGAATCTTTTGAACCACAAGAACAAAAAAACTCACTTTTCTATTAAACGAGAGACTCTTGTGAACTTTAATTGCACACTGATTATCATAATCGGTAGCATTTCTTTTCCTGTGTTGTCCTGGCCACACGCACAGCTCTGAATATCAACTGTGCCCAGGTTCCATTTGCATTGGAAAACTCTTTGCTGAAACTTCGATAACATCCTTGCAAATCTCTGGACATTTAACACAACAGGGGCCTTAAGGAATCAACGCCTACGCAGATAAATTAAATTACTGATATTATTTATAGATGTTGGAACCTCTAACATCTTGAGTTCTTGGAGGTAACCATATTGATCCATCCCGGCTAGGATGTATAACGACTGTCCTTTACTTTGCAGCCATGCATAGATAGGATGGACTGAGACCCAAGGACCCCAGTAGGAAAGGGTCACACCCCAATTCACAAAAAAACGTACGTGAAGGGCAGGTTTCTGCATGCGACACAAGTGTAGAGGTGGAGGAAAATGGTTCTCACACATTTTGGGGGGTCTGTTATTTATATTTTGGTCTATTATTTGTCATTTGCCCTCCATCCCCTTCTGCGGAGGTTTTCAAGCAAAGGCCAGATGGCCATCTGATGGCAATGAGGATTCCGTGAATTTAGGCAGGTGGCGAGAGGGAGGGCAAGAAGGGATGAGCCAACGCTGGGTTCTGGAGGCCCTTTCTTATATGCCCAGGGCAATGCCAATCACTCACCACTTTGGGCTCAGGAAGGAATCTTCCTCCAGGCCGGATTGGCCCAGGAATCCTGGAGGCGTTTTGCCTTCCTCTGGGGTCACTGGTTGAGCAGAGGCGGGGGGAGGTGGCCGTGAATTTCCTGCACTGTGCAGGGGGTTGGACTAGATGACCCTTGAGGTCTCTTCCAGCTCTATGTTTCTCTGATAAATCCATGTGGGAAACTCCACAATCATTTGCTCGATTAGCATGGGACTGCCATACAATCTGTGACGGCGATTCTGCAGTCCCGAATGCCATTTATCTTCCTGCAGAGGTGTATTTCTAGCTCAGGTGACATGATTGATTTCCAGCCTCCACGCCAGATCATAGTGAAGTCTCTTATTTATGGCTTTATGAACAGTCCGTGGCAATTACTGAATCTTTACAGCATTCGTTTTAAACCAACTTCCTGTTTTGATAAATCCACAGCCAAGCAGCAGTTTCACATCACTGATTAAAGGGGCAAAGAGTCAAATGAGTGGTTTGGTTTTTTTAAAAAGCCACCCTGAGCCTGCTTCAGCAAGGAGGGTGGGGTATAAATCGAATAAATAAATAAATAAAATAAAAGCCCACTGTCTTCACCTTTTGCTGGAAACATATAAAACCGGGCATGGATTTTAAAGCAATACATGTTAACGTGCCAAAGTAAGAAAGTCCTAATGCAGGATTATAGCTGAACATCAAGAAGACAAAAGTAATTATTTGGGAATTACACCACTATAAGGTTGATGATGAGGAAACTGAAATTATTCAAGACCTCCTGTTCCTTGGTTCCATCGTCAACCAAAAGAGAGACTGCGACCAGGAAATCAGAAGGCGACTGAGACTGGGAAGAAGAGAAGAAGAAGAAGAGAGTGGAAGAGTGGGGAATCGAACCCGGTTCTCCCAGATTAGAGTCCACGCCAGGGGTCTTTTCGTAGAAAAAGAGCTGCAGGAGCTCATTAGCATACAGTATGCTAATGAGCTACTAGGCTATTAGCATAATAGTCATTAGCATATGCAACGCCCCCTGACATCACCGGAAGTGATGTCAGAAGGGGAAGCAAAAGGGGGGAAGGCATCCCCTGGGGGGGGGGAAGCGAAGAGAGAACTTTAAACTTTAAACCCCTTCTCACTCGAGTTGGGCTGCAGAAGGAGAAAAGAAGGAAGAAAAGAGAGAGAGAGAGTAGAGAGAAGGAACAAAGGAATGAAAGAGTGAAAGAAAGAGAAGGAAAGAAGGAAGGAAAGAGGAAAAGAAATAGAAGGAAAGAAGGAGGGAAAGAAAGAGAAGGGAAGAAGGAGGGAAACAGGGAAAGGAGGAAAAAAGAGAAGGCAAGAAAGAAAGAGAGAAGGGAAGAAGGAAGGAAAGAGGGAAAGGAGGAAAAGAGAGGAAGGAAGGAAGGAAGGAAGAGAATGGAAAGAGAGAAAGAAAAGGAAAGGAGGGAAAGATGGCAAAGAGATGGAAGGAGGGAGGGAGGCTCTCCCACCCCCCATCAAGCCCCTGCCACCCCCAATCCTTTACTTACCACTTCAGCATGGGCACGGGGGACCCAACTGCAGGGCTCTCTGGGCTTCCCCCAGCCCCAGCGCTTCTGCACGGGCCCAGGGAACCCGGCTGCGGGGCTCTCTGGGCCTGCCCCCGGCCTCAGCACTTCAGTGCAGGCCTGGAGGACCCGGTGGCGGGGCTCTTCGGGCCTCCCCCGGGCCCCA
>NW_015177177.1:43911-59351 GCF_001447785.1 Gekko japonicus
GTGCTGCAGCCCAGGGGAGGCCAGAAGACGCTCCCCACTGTTTTCTTGATTTACGGCAGGGGGGTCGAACTCATTTGTTACGAGGGCTGGATCTGACATAAATGAGACCTTGTTGGGCCGGGCCATGTGTGTCATAAAATGTAATGCCAGGTAGTGGATATATAAACTTTATAAAGGACACAAAGGGTTTTTTTTTTTACTTAAAATAAAAACATGCTTAAAACATTAGCACTCTTGCAATATTTTGTTTATTCAACAGTGTCTGATAACTGACACCCCTTGCTCTGAATTATTGCATCAAAATGTCTGTGCTGTTGCAATCTTGAGTATGCTGTTCAGGTGTGTATCTGTAAGCTGCAAATCTATGATGACGCAGCAGCAGAACTAGAATAAGAAGCAGAAGACAGCCAGTTCCAATACGGGCGTGATAGAAGCCCTCCAGGGGCCCCTGGGCCGCATCTGATTTAGGGCTTCAGCACCATACTGAGCACATGGGGAGATGCTACCTGGATGGGCTCTCGGTGAACCTCTTTAGCACATCAGCGGAAACAGCTATGAAAAGGAATTCCAGCTGGCTCTTCAGGACTATAATGCAAAAGCATCATTTAGTCGCCACACCTCAAGGAAAAAATTCCAAATTAAAGCCATATTTCTCTCCCCCCCCAACCTTCTGTTACTTCTTTCCGATCTGCTGTCAGAGCGGAAAGGAAATATTCGAGAAGGTGCTGCTTTTTCGTAACTATGGGGGTTTTCTAGGGGAGGGGGGGAAATGGTCAGCATAGGATTCAATTTTTTACAAAATTAAGTAAAGCTAACAGCATTGGAATAAAAATTAAATCACCCATTATGATTTACTTTTCGCGTGAAATGGAATGATGTTTAACTTTTCCAGCACCAATTCTCTGGTCAATAATTACTGGATTCACACCAAAGGAAAGCAGAATTAGATTATGTGAGCGGCAGCTCCGTGCGACAGATCTGTTTCTGTGCTCCATCAGTGTAGACTGCAAACACGGGGAGGACAAACCATGCATTTCAAAACTCCTTCAAGTTAAAAAAACAAACAAACCCAACCCTCCATCTTTGTATTCATAAATAGCATGTCAGAAAAAAGGACAGTTTGGGATGTTCAGAAAGTTGGGGAAGGCAGAGGGGTTGTTACAGGAGGAAATATTGAAACGTGATTTCTCCACAGCTGTGCTACAAGGTATGATTTCACCAGACATACATCAGTCCCTCCATCTGACGCTTCTCCTCCAAGAAGCTTGTGGAAGAAGAAGAAGAGATTGGATTTATACCCCGCCCTTCAGTACCCAAAGGGGTGTCAGAGCGGCTTACAAACTCCTTTCCCTTCCCCTCCCCACAACAGACACCCTGTGAGGTAGGTGGGGCTGAGAGAGCTCTTGACAGAAACTGCTCTTTTTCAAGAGCAGCTCTTATCAGAACTACGGCTTGCCCAAGGTCATCCAGCCAGGTGCAAGTGGTTCCCCCTTCTTTATTTTGGCCTCACAACAACCCTGTGAGGTAGGCAAGGCTGAGCGAGTGAAGTAAGCGGATGTTTCCGGACCGGACGATACCCACCTAGCCTCGACCAGGGCCAGTGCTTTTTCAGTCCTGGCCCCGGCCTGGTGGAACATGCTCCCAATTGTGATCAGGGCATTGTGAGGCCTGTTGCAGTTTCGCAGGGCCTGTAAAACGGAGCTGTTCTGCCAGGCCTCCCCCTGAGGCAGTAGGCATCTACCAGCTGGCCTCTCCCACTGCTGCTACATGAGACCATCGTGGCTCGGCATTGGCCCACTTAGTTTCTCGGCTGGAGAAACCGGAATTAAATGTATTGTACTGCCCATTCTGAATATTTTAAGTTGGCTTTATTGTATTATCTGATTGTGTTAGTATAAATTGTATTATATTCATGGCTCTTTTTGTAGAAAAAGCCCAGCAGGAACTCATTAGCATAATAGGCCACACCCAACAACAGAAACTCATTAGCATATTAGGCCACACCCCTGACAGCACAGCTCATTAGCACATTAGGCCGCACCCCCATGTTACCAGATGTGTGGTCATCCAGCCACACCCACCTTTCGCTTGTTATTCTGTTTACCTTGTTTGTTGTCAAAACCCAGGGCCTTTTTTTGTAGCAGGAACTCCTTTGCATGCTAGGCCACACACCCCTAATGTAGCCAATCCTAATGGGTTTCTGCTGTTGGGTGTGGCCTATTATGCTAATGAGTTCCTGCCGGGTGTGGCCAACTCAGGAGCCAGCCGGAACTCCGTTCCTGTGCGTTCCTGCCCAAAAATAGCCCTGATTATATTTATTGTACTATATTTATTGTTGTGAGCTGCCCTGAGCCCGTGCGTGGGAATGGAGGGATATAAATAAATAAACAAACAAACAAACAAACAAACAAATAAATAAATGCCAGAGAGTTTCATGGCCGAGTGAGGGATCTAGACCTGGGTCTCCCAGCTCCTAATCTGACACGCTGACCACTCTACCACGCTGGCTCTCAGGCATTACTATAGGAGCTTGCTCATGAAGAAGAAGAAGAGAAGAGGAGGAGGAGGAACATAAGAGAAGCCAATGTTGGATCAGGCCAATGGCCCATCCAGTCCAACACTCTGTCACACAGTGGCCAAAAATACCAGGAGGAGGAGGAGGAGATTGGATTTATACTCTGCCCTTCACTACCCGAAGGAGTCTCAGGGCGGCTTACAATATCCTTTCCCTTCCCCTCCCGACAACAGACACCCTGTGAGGTAGGTGGAGCTGAGAGAGCTATTTTGAGGGCTGCTTGTGAAAGAACAGCTGTGAAAGAACTTGTGACTGACCCAAGGTCATAGCAGCAGCTCCATGTGGAGGAGTGGGGAATCAAACCCAGTTCTCCCAGATTAGAGCCTGCACTCCTAAACAGTACAACAAAGAGTTTACTCTGGGAATACTTTTTTGGACGTCAACAGTACTTTTATTCTCTGCATTGTCAGCAGTGGGTGGATCAGACCAGGGATTTCTTCATTAAAAAACAACAACACCCCAAAACAAAAAGCAAGCGCCCCAAAACAAAACAACCTAGCTCATTGTGCTGAATTCTGAATGCAGCATATGTTTGATATATCAAGGGTCCAGGTTAAAGTCCAGTCACCACCTGCCAAACGAAAAGAGCTAATAATCAAGTGCAATTCTATGGAACGGCTTTCCTTGGCTGGTTATTCGCTCGGAAGTACCGAAGCCAAGGATTTCTTTCTATCTCCGTGCGTGTGTGGAAGAACCTGATGCTGGAATGCTGCTATGGTCTGAGACCGCGATGGTCTCACGACAGCCTCTTAATATGATCAAGATGATAAAGGAATGTTTACTAGAGACTTTTTGTTTTTTGGCTGGGATTTCTGGAGGTATGTTAGTGGACATATTTTCATAAAAAAAAAAAAACAACCTCAAAGTTGTATTGCTGGGAGAGATAATGAGACCGGTTTCACTCTTGACAATAAGTGCCCTTTCAGTCCTGACAATTTAAAAAAATTCTACTTTATTGTGGTATAGCTTCTTCTTTTTTTAAAATGGTAGTTTAAATGTCGATTCAGGTGGGTCAATTCAGGTGTTGGTCTGAAGCAACAGATCAAAGTCTGAGTCCAGCGGCACCTTTAAGACCAACACAGTTTAATTCTGGGTATACCTTTTCGTGTGCACGCCCAGAACCAAACTTTGTTGGTCTTAAAGGTGCCGCTGGACTCAAACTCAGTTTAAATGTAAGCAGAGTAAACCAGAAGTCAGGCATGTTACAGAACATTTGCCAGAAAACGTGTGTTTGACCGGTTCCAAGAATGGTGCAATCTTGGTCCCAAGAATCAACAAGGTGTCAGCAAGCTGCCAAAGAATTCTGCATATGTCTGAAGTTCATTCCATGGGGTCGTCCGTCCCCCCCGTATGGTGGTATGCAACTGCGCAAGTCTATTGTAACTCTAACGCGCGCACTCTCTTGTCTCATGCATTCCTTTTACTGTACGCTAATGCTGCTTTGAACTATCGTAATCAGCAAGGTCACAGGTGGTGGAGAGTCGGCTTCGCTTAATCTATAATGAACTAGAGTGTGAGAGAACTATAATTGTTTATCATTTAGAAAGCCGTTGCTTCCCAGGCTTTGGGCGCGAGTCTGACAGCCTAACCGCCCGAGTGGGAACCAAGTCTATTGGTTATTGTCTTTATTATTTGCTTTATTATACTTTGCCCTGGCTGTTCTGGTTATTCTAAACAGTGCACTTGTTCCAGTATCATCATAGCTTCAATAAATATTACTTTGCTTCAAACGTGTATTGGATTGAGAGCTGTGGGATCGGACAAAAGGTAGGGTCCAAAATGATTCAGGGGAAGGGTTTTTTAGTGGATTAAACACCTAAATTGCCTACACTAGCCAGGGTCAGCCGTCTGGACTTGGATGGGAGACCGAGCTCTCTGAGGAAATGCTGAGGCAGACCCACGTAGCTACAGTGAGGCATTTGGGGGCTCCACCCCTTAAGAGCCAGTTTGGTGTAGTGGTTAAGTGTGCGGCCTCTAATCTGGGAGAAACGGGATTGATTCCCCACTCCTCCACTTGAAGCTGCTGGATGACCTTGGGCAAGCCATAGCTCTGCCAGAGCTGTCCTTGAAAAGAGCAGTTTCTGTCAGAGCTCTCTCAGCCCCACCTGCCTCACAGGGTGTCTGTTGTGGGGAGGGGAAGGGAAAGGAGTTTGTAAGCAGCTCTGAGACTCCAAGTGAAGGGCGGGGTATAAATCCAATCTCCTACTCCTCCACTTCTTCTAAAAGCCCTGCCCCACAAATAGCCATGCCACAAATCTTATTTTTGCACATTTCCCAAAGGCTCATGGGAATGCTTTTGAAAGACTCACCAGTTTGGTGTAGTGGTTCAGTGTGCGGACTCTAATCTGGGAGAACCGGGTTTGATTCCCCACTCCTCCACTTGCACCTGCTGATGTGACCTTGGGTCACCAAGGCGCATGGAACGCTGTTAGCTTCCCACCGAAGTGGTACCTATTTCTTGCTTTCGAACTGCTAGGTTGGCAGGAGCTGGAACTAGAGACGGGAGCTCACTCCATCATGCGGCACCCGGGTCTCGAACTGCTGAACTACCAACCCTCCACAGCCTGCAGTTCAGCGTCTTAACCACTTGAGCCACCGCAGCTCCTTAGTGGTTATCTTTACTTTCTCCCTAAATGTAGTACCCCTCCTTTTTTTCATTGTAGTTTGTAGTCTATATATAAAATGCAATAAAAAAATCCCCTCTGGGGGGGAGGCAAAAAAAGAAAGAAAAAGAAAGAAAGACTCACCACGACCCAGGTGGTCTACAGCAGGACTGGGCTAGCAGAAAGGGGGATTGTTGGAGATGTGTTGAAGGTGCCACACTTGCGTGCCCTTCTAAGCTTTCTTGCCCAGTGGAACGAACTCAAAAGGCATTCAGATGCCTTCTGAAGGCAACTGTGTCCTTTGAGCCGTTTGTTTCCCTAAGAACTGACGTGCTCGCTGCCCTGCCCCTTGTAAGGAAGGGCTAGAAACAGGCTTGGAGCCTCCCCCCTTAGAGACAGACATTCAGATTCATTTCATTAACTGTAAGTTAACTGCCCCCCTTAAAAATTTAAATGCCCCCCACACAAACAGAAAATCCTGGCTACACACCTGTGGGACTTGGGAATGTTTAGTCTGGAGAAGAGGAGGCTGAGGGGGGACAGGATGGCTCTCTTGGAGTATTTGAAGGTCTGTCACTTTAGAGGAGGGCAGGAAGCTGTTCCTGTTGGCAGCAGAGAAGAGAACTCTCAACGATGGGTTTAAATTATGGGTGGGAAGGTACTGACTGGATATTGAGGGGGGGATTTTCAGTAAGAGTAGTTCAGCAGTGGAATCAGCTGCCTTGGGAGGTGGTGAGCTCCCCCTCACTGGCAACCTTCAAGGAGCGGCTGGATGAACCCTTGCGAGGGATGCTTTAGGCTGATGTGGCACTGAACAGGGGGTTGGACTAGATGGCCTGTAAGAGCCCTTCCAACTCTGTAATTCTACGGCCAACAAACCGAGACTACGGTTGTTATGCGGAGGAAGGCAACGGCACGCTGCCTCTGCTCACCTTTTGCTTTGAAAACCCCACGGAGTGGAACTTCACGGGGTCGCCGTAATTCACTTGTGACTTGACGGCCCTTACTTATAACTTGTTTTATTGGGTTATAAAGGTAAAGGTTCCCTTGCTCGAAAGCCAGTCGAGTCCGACTCTAGGGTTGCGGTGCTCATCTCCGTTTCAAAGCCGAAGAGCCAGCGCTGTCCGAAGACGTTTCCGTGGTCATGTGGCCGGCATGACTAAACACCAAGGTGCACGGAACGCTGTTACCTTCCCACCGAAGGGGTACCTATTTATCTACTTGCAATTTCTTGCTTTCGAACTGCTAGGTTGGCAGGAGCTGGAACTAGAGACGGGAGCTCACTCCGTCATGCGGCAACTCGGGACTCGAACTGCTGAACTACCGACCTTCCACAGCCTGCAGTTCAGCGTCTTAACCACTTGAGCCACCGCAGCTCCTTATTGGGTTATTATACCAATCAGGTAATAAGTATTCAAATTGCATTGCACTGTTTCTCTGAAAAATAATTCTGTGCCACGCAAGAGCTCGCTACTCCCATCTTCTGCCTTCTGGTTTTCCCCAGATCTATCTGAATGCTCATTCTGCCTATATTACTTTGCCTCTTGCAAAGCAGTCCTTTAAAAAAAACACACGCACACATACCATCTCCAGGATTTTCTTTTGAACACTCATCCGAATTGGCAGCTATCCTTGCTCAGCACTTCAGAGGAGAAGGACCTATCCTCCGTCTCGCTCACCGCAAGTCCTCTTAAAGTGATCTATGTGGTGGTCAGACTGAGCAAGCCGGGTTATTCAATCCAGATCCAACATCCGTAAGGAAAAGGGGATAAAAACACACCTTTCTAAAAAGCTCTCCATCAACTGTTTGCAGCTGTTTGAGAGAATCAGAAACCTGCACGTATGTAGCTTTCCGAGCCTTATTCTTTCCACATGACGCGGCAGATCAATAAAGTAAGATTTTTTTTTAATCCCTCTGACTGAAGCTCTGCATTAAAAAAAAGAAAAAAGAATTCGGGCATTTCAGTTGCCTCAGATGGAGGAGCAGGTGTGGACTACCCACATACAAAGAGCGCCCAGGAACGGAGATGAACGATCGCTTAAAATGCACTGCTGCCACTCTGGCAACGTCTGGGCAACCAGGCGTCAGGGCATTCTTCAGCCATGAGTAAGGCTGTAGCCCCCATATTAGCAGACATTTTAATTAAATCGATCCACATGGCTACCGGCTTTGCCTGACACCTGGATCGAAGAGACAGCAAGAGCCAGGCCCTAACGGCAAGTGTTTCAAACAGAGAAGGCAACAGATGGGCAAAACTGGGTGGCCAGCCACAAGTCTAGAAGCACGGCAGCATAGCCTGATGGCTTCCTTGGCACCAACCTGAGGAGGCAGAGTAAACCCTGGAGCTGCAAAGCAGGAAGTAGGATGGGATTGGCTCGTTGTGATCACCTGACTCCTGGGATCAAGAGGATTCTGGGCCTGTTCTGTTGGTAATCCCCATCTGGACAGCCTGCAGAGGGACCTTGTCAGTTTGCAGGGTGGTGCAGCGAACAAGGATCCGGGCTTGCCATTGGTGGGTTGCCCGACATGCAGAAAGTCGTTGGTATGGAATCGCTGAGCGATCCAGTTGGGCGGTTATTGATATGCCACTGCAAAACGATTGAAAGGACAATCTCGCACTCAGAACTCCATCTGAATGGACACAGTTCAAGATGGGTAGCGGCAGAGGTCATTTCGGGGGGGAACGCGGGGGAACGCAGTTCCCCCGGGTGAGGTGCAGGGGGCGGGGCACATGACGAAGCCCCGCCCCCTGCTTCCGGCTGCCCCGCTTCCAGCCCTCATTCAGCCAGGAGGAGGCAGGAGAAGAGGGAGGGTAAGTTGCTTCCTCCCCGCCTCTCCCCACCCCTGCCTGCCTGGGGCCAGGGAGGGCCTTGGCGGGGCTTCCTCGCACTCACGCCGGCCTTGCAGGTCCACCGCCGGGCCCCTGATGTCAGGGGGTGTGGCATATGCTAATGAGTTATGCTAATGAGTTCCTCTAGCTCTTTTTCTACAAAATGACCCCTGGTAGCGGTGTTAAGTCTGTCGGTAGCAGTAGAAAAGAACAAGAGTCCAGAAACACCTTATAGGCTAACAAAATTTATGGCAGGGTATGAGTGAAAATTTATGGCAGGGTATGGCAGATATCTGAAGAAGTGAGCAGTGACTCACAAAAGCTCATCCCCGGCTACAGATTTTGTTACTCTTTAAGGTGCTTCTGGACTCTTCGCTCTTTCCATCTGGATGGGTTACCCATGTGGCCGCTGCCACCATATTGCAGATCTCAAGAAATGTCCACCTGAAAGCCGCATTGGTGCTTGGAATATTTCCACTATAGGTGAGCTGGAAAAAATTTAGAGGATTGCTACCATACCTTTCTACTAAACCTCTGCTCCTCTTATTCTGTACGTTTCAGTACCACCGTCACTCATGGCCCAGGAAGAGTGATATTTCGCTTCCATCATGAATACTGAACTATTTTGCATACAAGGATCAACATTTTGGAGAAAACTTTTAGAGCCCAACCCAATGCTCCTGGTTGGCAACATGTCCTAGCTACCTGGAGTGACTCTGAATTTGGATTATTGCATCTATACTAAGCCCCAGATGTGCTAAAGTATTAGCCTTTCTGTTCTGCAAAACAAGATATAGCTTCACGCCTTAAATTTTAACAAGATTTCTGTTCTGCAGAACAAAATAAAAGCGTCACACTTTAAATTTTAACAAAATATCTGCACTAAATAACTTTAAGGAACAGGAATAAACTCATTATGATATATAAAGCAGTGTCTGCTGTGCAATGTTTTCCCCCCCCCCCGGCTCGGCTCTCTCAAGAACTCTATCATTGTGCATTTATTTGGGATCAGGCTACAATTTTTCATTACAGAGATGTACGGCTTGCAATATCCCCAAGACCCAGGCAAGCCTTTCTTTTTCTTTTTTTTAAAGCCCCCAGAGGGGATTTTTTTATTATTTTTTGTCACTACAAAAACCACAACAGAAAAAAATAGGAAGGGTAAACTACATATACAGGATAAAGGAAAGAACCCACTACTGACTAAAAACCCAAGAGAGGAGATCCTCCAACTAGCTTAGTAACATCAAATTTTCTCATCATTGATTCCTTCATAAACTGAGTCAAACATTTAAAATACTTTCCCCCTTAAACTTAGATTTAACTTTCTTGAATACGATAACTAAGCAATGCTCAGTCCATTACCATCTACATGACAATCTGCAACTGTGACTGTGGGCATTTGCCAGTACATGCCCGACAAGCCTCGCCGTGCACATGTCTATTTGCAGGTACGAAATAAGCTTTTTAGAAACTAGAGAAAACAGACAGTTCAGAGAGAAGGACCCGGCTACAGCTTTAAAATCAAAACCTCAATCGACACAAACCAACAGAAACGGGAGGCGATGGGCAACCAGGCTCCCACGAGCTGTGACAAAGAGGCATCGACTGCGGTCATTTTGCTCACAACCTCACCGACGGCAGTTCGTACCGAGAGACGGAACTAGAGAACAAAAAATTGCAGAAAGCCACAGTACCTGCTCGGTAACCGGAATGGACTCCCATCGGCGCTTCAACAAGAGTAAAGGTCTCCGTTTCATGATTCCCTGGTTTTTTTTCCCGCCTCTAGAGCTCCTTCCCCCTCAGGAGAATTTCAAGCCAGCAGAGAAGATGCTATTTCCAATCCCGAAGTTGCATGGCTCGAGTCGACGGCGAGGATCTCTCAAAGTTTTGTGTCTGCCGAAGGTGCCGCGAGATAGGTACGAGGGCCGGGGTTTTTTGTTTTGTCAAAGTTCATCCCCGTTTTGCGAGCCTTCAGGTGTCTCTCTATAGGATGGAGCCACGGGAAGGCTAGTTGGGGGGGGGGGAGAGAGCTGGCATTTGCTGATGAATTACCTCATAGACGCATGAAGTAGGTAGACAACACCAGACGCACTCAATCTGAAAATAGCTGTTGCTTAGGAACTGGGAGGGTAAATTGCAGCACCTCGGCTATATATAATTGAGAGCTTTTACATTTAAAAGTGAATTAAAACACATCGGAACCCGTGTGCCTTTCTTCCTCTAGATGAGCATCGTCTCATAAAGCCTGGGAAGGGAAGGACTGCCTGTTCCCTGCGGACCAAGGGTGACGCCTCGCCACCCACTCAACAAACCAACAGCACTGGAACCTTATCGGCAACTAAATCCTGTCCATATGGCATTCTCAATAAACTGCCTTTAAAAAAAAAAAAACCAACACAATGCTTTGTGGCTTCTCAGAGGAGGGGGGGAAGGTATAGGAACTGCAAGCTTTCCTATCCATTTCATAAAGGGGGGGGAATGACTGGCGAAGGCAGTGTTCCCTCTAAGCTGAGTTAGTGTGACCTAGCTCACAGTTCTTTGGCCTCCGGCTCACACATTCTTGTCTTAGCTCAGGAAGGAGGGCCCCAGAGCAAACCAATCTATGCAGCAGCCAAATCGCTCGCTCACAACTTTAATGCTAGTAGCTCACAAAGTAGAATTTTTGCTCACGAGACTCCACAGCTTAGAGGGAACATTGGCAAAGGGTATCAACTTTCATGACAAATTGTGTGTGTGTGTGTGTGTGTGTGTGTGTGTAAAGTGCAGTCGAGTTGCCTCCAACTCATGGTTGACCCCAGGTCTATTTTTGAGCAGGAACGCACAGGAACGGAGTTCCGGCTGGCTCCCAAGTTGGCCACGCCCAGGAGGAACTTATTAGCATAATAGGCCACACCCAACAGCAGAAACTCATTAGGACTGGCTACATTAGGGGTGTGTGGCCTAACATGCAAAGGAGTTCCTGCTACAAAAAAAGGCCCTGGTTTGGACAACAAACAAGGTAAACAGAATAAGAAGCAAAAGGTGGGTGTGGCTGGATGACCACACTTCTGGTAACATGGGGGTGCAGCCTAATGTGCGAATGAGCTGTGCTGTCAGGGTGCGGCCTAATATGCGAATGAGTTTCTGCTGTTGGGTGTGGCCTATTATGCTAATGAGTTCCTGCTGGGCTTTTTCTACAGAAAAAGCCCTGGTTGACCCTATGAACCCATCGTTAACAGCCTTGCTCAGGTCTCGCAAACTGAGGGCCCTCGTGGATTCCTTGACTGAGTCAATCCATCTCCTCTTTGGTCTTCCTTCTTTCCTGCTGCCCTTCAAGTTTTCCTGGCATTATTGTCTTTTCTAGTGAGTCTCGTCTTCTCGTGATGTGACCAAAGTACGATAGCCTCCGTTTAGTGATTTGAGCTTCTAGGGAGAGTTCAGGCTTGATTTTATCTAGAACCCCACTGATTTGTCTTTTTTGGCAGTCCGCGGTATTTGTAAAGCTCTCCTCCAGCACCGCATTCCAAATGAATCCACTTTCTTCCTCTCAGCTTTTTCCATTGTCCAACTTTCACACCCATACATAGTAACGGGGAATGCTATGGCATGAATTTATCTTGGTCACGAGCGACACATGTGCGCAGGGGTCATTTCGTAGAAAAAGAGGTGCAGGAGCTCATTAGCATAACCATTAGCATAACTCATTTGCATGTGCCACGCCCCCTGACATCACCGGAAGTGTGTCAAGAAGGTAACACCCACCGCTCAGGCTCCATTGGACTGCTTTGGATCGCTAGCTATTGGGGGGAGACACGCAGATCTGCCCTCGCAGATCTCCCATGGCCCACCGCCCCAATCAAGCCAAGGGGCTCATTGCATGTGGCCGCCCCCTGGGCTCTTTACTGCCGGAGCTCCGCTCCTGTGCACTCCTGCAGGAAATGACCCCTGCAGGTGCGTATGTACAACTTCAGATATCAGTTCTGCAACCAATGCAACTACAATGCCTCGCAGAAGGGCAAGAACTTTGACATCTCAGTTCTGTGGAACAAATTTAGCCATCTTCTAATGCAGGGGTCTCTAGAGCCAAATATGACTCAGTATGGAATTAGGAGAGAGGCACAAATTGGCCAATTATTTATTTATTTATTTATTTGATTTCTATCCCGCCCTCCCAAAGGCTCAGGGCGGTCCACAGGTGACAAAGCCGGAATATAAAAAACAATAAGACATACAATCAAATACACATTACAACCACGATAAAACCATCCTATAACACAGTGCTATATTAATCAACCAAGATGGGAACAACCACCCAACTTTGGTGGCCAGCTATCCCGGTAGCACGGTCTCCCGCTATGCTGTCTATAACTTCTGCCAGGGCTTAACCTGCCCCCCGTTCATAGGGCAGCCGATGACATACTACCTTGGTGGTAGGATAGTGGCGGCGGGGCCCTCCCCAACACCCGGGGACTCGAACACCTGGTAGAAGAGCTCCGTCTTGCAGGCCCTGAGGGACTGCATAAGCTCCCGGCAGTGCCCGTATCTCCTCTGGGAGCTTGTTCCACCAGGTAGGAGCCGCCACCGAGAAAGCCCTGGCCCTAGTAGGGGCAAACTTAATCCCTCGGGGACCTGGAACTTCCAGGAGATGGCAGTTTCCCGATCGTAGTACTCTTGAGGGAACATACGGGAAGAGGCGGTCCTTCAGGTAAGCTGGACCCTGGCCATTCAGGGCTTTAAAGGTGAGAACCAGCACTCTGAAGCGAATCCGGTATGCTATTGGCAGCCAGTGCAGCGCTTGCAGCCCAGACCGGATATGGTCCCCCATCCAAACACTAGCCAGGGCCAACCGTTGCTTTGCAGCCAGGATCTGACGAGAACGGGCTAGCCTGGGCCATCCAGGTCAGGGCATATTACTACTGCTACAATCTAAATCTCATTGCTCAGCCCGAAAGCTCTTTGGGCAGCTCACACCATAACAAAATGTACAGTTCCAAAGATATACCACAGCATTACCCATGCCTGTGACAAAGCAATAAAAAAGTAGATAACCAACCAGAAACCAATCGAAAGCAACTCCCTACTGGCCATGTAAAAGCAGATACGTAAGAGCCAAATGACGTCTCAACTAATCAAATGAAAAATCGCGGGGCCAAGGTAAAATATACAAATCACCTACCAACTGAATCAAAGCAGCCAATAGAACCTTACATAGGCGACAGAAGGCCCTGCCATACGGCAGGGAAAAGACGGGGCGAGGCACGGCTTTTAAAAGCCGCACCAAAAAAGAAACGCCCCGGCGGGATCCCACGGATCCCGGTTGCCGCGCTTTGTTGCTCCCCGGCACAATCAGATGCCGGGGAGAACGACACTCGTCCGAGGGGGAGGCTGCCGTACTGCGCATGCTCGAGCATGCGCAGTACGGCAGGGGGCCGGGGATGCGATGGCGGCAAGATGCGCCGCCGATCCCACGGGGAGGATGAAGCGGCTCAACCGAAGGTAGGTGGTTCATCTTTGAGGCGCTTCATCGGGGGAAGGGCCGGGTTGGAGGCGGGAGTGCGACGCCAGGCAGATGTTGCCGTGGGATCGAGCCCGTCTGATCCGCCTCTAATCCAGCCCGCTCCCGGCCCAAACTGCCTCGTATGAACGGGGCCAGAGTAACTCATATTCAACATGTCCAGGCAAGCAAGAGCATCTTTACCTCCTCCAAGAAACTCATTGGGGTCTGGTGATAGTTGAATGGCTGGGGGAGAGGTTATTTGGAAACTGGGGTGCCATACCCGAAAAGGCCCTGCTTCTGGTAGATGACAGTCTAGCCTCTGGGCGTGTTTGGTTGTTTTGACAGGTGGAGAGAAAGGGACAAAAGACAGAAGGGGTGACTGAGAAAGAAAAATCACAGTAAAAAATATAACATTTTGCAAAAACTTAAAATGGGTCGCATGTCAAAACCCTGAGGTAAAAGTGGATCCCAGATCTGAAAAGCTGAAGATGTTTGGTCTATTCATATGGATTTGGGATGTTCCTTAGGGATGTCAGTCTCCAGCTGAGGCCTGAAGATCTCTGGGAATCACAGCTCATCTCCAGACTACAGAGATCGGTTCCCCTGGAGAAAATGGATACTTTGGAGAGTGGATTCTATGGCACTGTACCCCACCGAAGTCCCTGTCCTCCCCAGGCTCCACCCCCAAATCTCCAGGAATTTCCCAAACTAGAACTGGCAACCTGAGGTTACATATCAATTAGCCAGATTTGGTTGGCTTGCTTCAAGAAGTAGAAAATCCTTATTAGCTCAGGCAGAAAACGGTTAAGTATCTCTTTGCTAATTGTTCTGTATTCTAAAAATCCCCAAGACTTCAAATTGTATTTTACTCTTATTTTTATTGTTGTTTTTATTGCCTTATGGTTTTAATTGCATACTGAATGCTGGCTTTGGCCGTGAATAAAGGTATGTATGTATGAACTCACAACCCTACACACACACCCGCCCCTACCGGTTGCCAGGGGGACCTGGCAGCACTAGTTCTTACTGTTTCTGTTTGGGTACCTTCTCTAATTTATTAGAATTTTTTTTCCTAATGAAAGAGGAATGTTTCCACATCGTCACAGTTCCACAGCGTATGGTAACTCTTGCTACACTCACTCAGCATCGGTTGGCCAAGGCCTGGAAAGCTGAAGAACACAACACCGTAGAGCGTTCAAAAATAAATCCTGTGTTGGCATCAGAGCCTGAAGAGCTTTCATGTGGATGCTGCCAGTTCCCAACACAGATGAACAGAGCATCCGTCTTAGTAAGTGAAAATAAGGGGGGGAAAGACCCACAATAATCAGAGAAGAAGAAGAGGAGGAGGAGGAGCAGGAGGAGGAGATTGGATTTATATCCCGCCCTTCACTTGGAGTCTCAGAGCAGCTTACAAACTCCTTTCCCTTCCCCTCCCCACAACAGACACCCTGAGAGGTGGGTGGGGCTGAGAGAACTCTGACACAAACTGCTCTTTTTCAAGGACAGCTGTGCCAGAGCTTGTGACTGACCCAAGGTCACATCAGCAGGTGCAAGTGGAGGAGTGGGGAATCAAACCCGGTTCTCCCAGATAAGAAGAAGAAGAAGAAGAAGAGGAGGAGGAGGAGCAGGAGGAGGAGATTGGATTTATATCCCGCCCTTCACTTGGAGTCTCAGAGCAGCTTACAAACTCCTTTCCCTTCCCCTCCCCACAACAGACACCCTGAGAGGTGGGTGGGGCTGAGAGAACTCTGACACAAACTGCTCTTTTTCAAGGACAGCTGTGCCAGAGCTTGTGACTGACCCAAGGTCACATCAGCAGGTGCAAGTGGAGGAGTGGGGAATCAAACCCGGTTCTCCCCGATTAGAGTCTGCACACTTAACCACTACACCAAACTGGCTCAGACACAAGCCTAGGGTTGCCGGCTCTGGGTTAGGGAACACCTGGAGATTTG
>NW_015177178.1:0-1952 GCF_001447785.1 Gekko japonicus
ACTCCACGTTCTGAGTACTTTTCATTTACGTAAAGTATTTTTAGCATGCACTCTTAGTTTAAAAAAGAAAAAACCTACTGAAGCAGTTTATAGAAACAGTGCAATAAAATTAAAACCACTGGCAGCAGCAAAAACGTCCCTAATGAAAGCAACAGGTTCCTCCAGGATCTAAAAATCTAAAATTAGAACAATGAACTTCAACTAACATCAGCTTCTGCACATGAACAGATTCTCATTAAGTCTGAAGGCCAACTTTGAACTCTCAATAAGAAGACTCCCGCCTCCCCCCCCCCCAGGACAATCCTGCTCTTTGTTGGCTCAGCGACGACTTCCGAGGGCGGAGGAAGCTCAGCTGCCTGAAGGCCGAATGGGCCTGTGTGCCGGGGCTACCCTGCCTGTTGACATCAGCGGGGGGGGGATGGTGGGCACACCTTTCTTCCTCCCTCTCAACCACAAGCCATCTTGCTCCGGCTGTCTTTCTTCCAGTTTGGTGCTGAGCCTGGAAGCTGAGTGGGTTGGGAGGAAAAAGCAGTGGTTGGTATCCTTGGGCAGCTGCCAAGTCCCCGGAGTCCTGGCGGGTCACTCGCCGAGGGCTGCTCCTTCTGTGCCTCACTCACTTGGGGACTACAGCTTCTGTGCCTCCTTGCCTGGCAGCTCTCTGGCCACAGGAAGCCACAGTAACAGAGAGAGAAGGAGCTGCTGCTACTTCAGACAGTGTCAGCGAGCTGCCATGGTGTTCTGTGTTAGTTGTATCTCTGTACAGTTGCTAACCCCCCCTCCCTGCCTGTGCGCCTGTATTTTACTCTGCTGTAATGCCTAAGCCAAACAACTGGAGGATGTGATGGGGGAGTAAGCTTGACTGCCAGCTTGTTGCTTTTAGAGCCTGGGAACTGCACCTGTATTATGTCTGGAGATAGCCTGGTTCTCAGGGAATGAGCGCGCAACCGTTTCCTTTCACCCGCCAGCGGGAAAGTGACCCATTGGTCCTGCACCTGGTTCAAATCCCTTTATCATGTTTGCCCTAACCGTTTGTAGTCAGTTCTAACAAAGAACGTGTTTGAGTGTCTTTCCAAAGCTTTGAAATAAATTTTGCTTTTCTTTAAAACGTGGATTTATTCTCGATGCTTGGGAATCCAACATATTGTTAGAACTCTCAATTTTCCTATCGTCCCGAATCTGACGTGATCATGAGCGGGGCAGAGGGAAACCTACCTACAACGGAGGGGGACACAGGATCGGTCCCTACAACCTCCACATCGTTGATCACCACGACTACCATACCTACGTCGGGTGCGGTTTGGGGAGCGATTCCCCGGTTACCTGCGTACTTGTCTTGGCCGCCTCCAACCCCTTCGCGCTGGGGCCCGAGGACGGTGCCGGCGCAGGATGATTGGACTTTGTATAATGCCAAGGGCACCAGGGAGGTTTACTCCCGCCGAGGCAGCGGACTTCGAGAGAGTCTTTTTGACAAAGGACTTTACCCCGAACCGGAGAGAACGGCCGCGTCCGGGATGTACCGACGGGAACTCGAAGACTGGATGTTTGAACCCCTGGGGGAAGGGGCCCGAGCGGGAACCCATCGGCCCCTCCGAGTGAGGGAGAATATGAACAGCCTCCGGCATATCGGCACCAAGAGCATGTTCCGGTAGAGGAGCCTGGAGAGCGTTTGAACGAATTGGAACAATCGGTGCGGGACCTGATGAGAACCATAAACGACGTGTTTGAAGCCCTGCCGGGGATGATGGACATTCGCATAGCTCATCTCCTGGCTGCACATGCCCGGCAACAGCCGGTCGCGCCGCCTCCGGTTCTTCCGGATCCGGTAGAGGAGCCTGGAGAGCGTTTGAACGAATTGGAACAGTCGGTGCGGGACCTGATGAGAACCATAAACGACGTGTTTGAAGCCCTGCCGGGGATGATGGACATTCGCATTGCTAATCTCCTGGCTGCAC
>NW_015177178.1:1964-2084 GCF_001447785.1 Gekko japonicus
TTGTTCACAGTGAGGGTCCAGAAATTCGTTGCTGAAAGTCGACATTTGTTCCGCGATGAAGGAGCCATCATAGATGTCATCTCGGCCAGGCTAAAGGGAGCTGCCGCCACATGGTACGTC
>NW_015177178.1:5404-7692 GCF_001447785.1 Gekko japonicus
TTCGTGGGTTCCACAGGAAGTTCCCGGACAAACCGGGAGGTCTCCCGCCCAAACCGGGAGTTCTCCCGCCCTGCCCGGGAGACGGTGGTTAATGTGTATTTTTGAGGGGGCAGTATGTCAGCGAGCTGCCATGGTGTTCTGTGTTAGTTGTATCTCTGTACAGTTGCTAACCCCCCCTCCCTGCCTGTGCGCCTGTATTTTACTCTGCTGTAATGCCTAAGCCAAACAACTGGAGGATGTGATGGGGGAGTATGCTTGACTGCCAGCTTGTTGCTTTTAGAGCCTGGGAACTGCACCTGTATTATGTCTGGAGATAGCCTGGTTCTCAGGGAATGAGCGCGCAACCGTTTCCTTTCACCCGCCAGCGGGAAAGTGACCCATTGGTCCTGTACCTGGTTCAAATCCCTTTATCATGTTTGCCCTAACCGTTTGTAGTCAGTTCTAACAAAGAACGTGTTTGAGTGTCTTTCCAAAGCTTTGAAATAAATTTTGCTTTTCTTTAAAACGTGGATTTATTCTCGATGCTTGGGGATCCAACAGGCAGTAACAACAGCATGGGAAGGTGTATGTGTCTGAGTGGACACAGCTTGGGCCGCGTTCTCCTCTCCTGCACACCTCTTTAACAACAGTAGAACACCCTCCCCACACACACACACACTGCTTTATTTGTGATTAGGGCAGACATGTGATTCAATGAATGCCTATTTTGGTCCTGACCCATCTTTTCCAGCAATTGAGACAACAAAAAGCTGTTTATCTCCCCCTGGGGTAGGCAGAGTATGACCCAAAGCCATGAATCATGATAATATAGTTCACCATGAGGTGCGAGACTGTGAGAAATCCATGACAGCACAGTTAGTAGAGCATGCTCGGAACTGATTGTCAATTGAATTTGGTGAGAAGCATTTTCCTAGAGGGGAGGAGCTACAGCAGATGAGCTCCGGCTGCAGGGCTTCATGTGTTTCCCAGGAAGGATCAGAACTGTGACAATGAGGAGGGCTCCTGGGTGCCTGCCTGCCTGCCTGCCTCCTTCTGTTTTAGCCGGTGGCACATTCTGTGTGTGAGACCAAACACCTCTGAAAAGTACTGAGACTTACTTAGTGAATTCAGCTCTCATACTTTATTCGGAGAAGAACAAGACAAAGTAGCCGGTGAAACAGGCCAGATTAACCCCCCGGCCAGAGTAACCCCGGGGTTACTCTGGCCTAGTCTAGAGTAACCCCGGAGGGGTTATTCTGGCCCAGGCTAGAGTAAAGGTAAAGGTAAAGGTTTCCTTGCTCGAAAGCCAGTCGAATCCGACTCTAGGGTTGCGGTGCTCATCTCCGTTTCAAAGCCGAAGACCCAGCGCTGTCCGGAGACATTTCCATGGTCATGTGGCCGGCATGACTAAACACCAAGGCGCACGGAACGCTGTTACCTTCCCACCGAAGTGGTACCTATTTATCTACTTGCAATTTCTTGCTTTCAAACAGCTAGGTTGGCAGGAGCTGGAACTAGAGACGGGAGCTCACTCCGTCATGTGGCACACTCGGGTCTCGAACTGCTGAACTACCAACCTTCCGCAACCTGCAGTTCAGCGTCTTAACCACTTGAGCCACCACGGCTAGAGTAACCCCGGGTTAATCTGGCCAGCTGTAACAGGCCATATTCATCTCCCCCCGGCCAGAGTAACCCCGGGGTTACTCTGGCCTAGGCTAGAATAACCCCCCCATTCACCCCCCAGCCAGAGAAACCCCGGGGTTACTCTTGCCTAGGCTAGAATAACCCCCCCAGGCCAGTTTAACCCCCCAGGCCTGCTTTCTGGGGCTGCTGTCTTTTCCTACTAAGAGAGATACTTCCCCAATAACCAGAGAGAACCACCTTCTGTTGCCAGAGGCGCTGCCTTTTACTCTTGGGAAGCCCCAATACCGAGGGCACCCCACTTATAACCTGACCCAGAGACCCACAGGACTCAACCTGCTTTCTGGGGCTGCTGTCTTTTCCTACTAAGAGAGATACTTCCCCAATAACCAGAGAGAACCACCTTCTGTTGCCAGAGGCGCTGCCTTTTACTCTTGGGAAGCCCCAATACCGAGGGCACCCCACTTATAACCTGACCCAGAGACTCACAGGACTCAGGCCAAGGAAGGCACCCAAGTCCCATGATGATTATCCTAGTGACTCTGCAAATGACAGCCTGAAGCAGAAGACACTCAAAAGACCACGTGAGGGACCAGACAATGATGACATCAACATCTCACATAGACGCCAGCAGATGAAGACTTTCAACCCACTACCAAGTTCTGTAA
>NW_015177178.1:8766-44838 GCF_001447785.1 Gekko japonicus
AGAAAGAAAGAAATGGTAGAGCAGAGACAGACAGGTAAGTCACATGAGAAAGCTGATTGACTTCAGTCTTAGAACTCTGCACACACAGAATTTTATTACTTCAACCAGGAAAAAACCCGACAGTAAAAACATTAGACTTGATGTTCACTTAACTTAGCTGTCCATAATGTAATATAAGTCATAACATCCTGAAACTTCTACTTTGATGGCTACCAAGTACCCACAGAGATATAATTATTCAAAGCTAAACACTAATGACAACATCAAAATGATCATGCTTGTTTCCAAGATAAAGTGCATGCTCTGTTGTTGACTGAAGATTGAAGCTTGCAGGATAGGTCACACATTCCAACTATCATTCCAGTGTAACAGGCCGGATTAACCCCCCGGCCAGAGTAACCCCGGGGTTTCTCTGGCCAGGGGGTGAATGGGGGGGTTATTCTAGCCTGCCTTCTTCTGTCTGCTCCGCTTTCCCACTTTGCTTTTTTCTTCCCTCTTTCTGTCTCTCTGCCCTCCCTCCCTCTATGCTCTCCCCGTCTATCTTTCTTTCTTTCTAATCTAAAGTTGTGGGCAACCTTTTTAAAAAAAGGGGGGGAAAGGGAGAGTTGGAAGGGGTTGACTTCAGTGAACGTACCTCAATCAGATCGAGGAAGTTTTCCGCAAAGGCTACCTTAGGAGTACCATAATTAAGTTAATAACAAAGTACCTACCTATATAATTTAAGTTTAAAAAATTTGGCTCTCCAAAGAAATGTCAGTCGTAGTACTGTTGATATTTGGGTCTGTTGACTAATCAGATTGGATTCATACCCTGTTCTTCACTACCAAGAGGAATCTCAGATTGCCTGACAAGTTTCTCATGGACCTGAAACTGTGCTGGTTACACTGATATCTAAGTTACCACTCAACTAAGCCCGGGGTTACAGGTTGTTGTGTTGTGCAGTTAAAAAGAAGAAGTTAAAAAAAAGAAGTTAAAAAGAAGAAGAGATTGGATTCAGCTGACATTTAACTTACCACTCTGGCCAGGCGGGGGTTAGTATGGGCTAGCCCAGAGTAACCCCCCGTCTGGACTAACTCCCGGGGTTACTCTGGCCTGGCCTGGCAGGGGTTACTCTGGGCTAGGCCAGATTAACCCCGGGGTTACTCTGGCCGGGGGGAGGTGAATCTGGCCTGTTACAGCCGGCCAAATTAACCCGGGGTTACTCTAGCCTAGGCCAAAATAACCTCTCAATAACCCTTCCGGGGTTATTCTAGGCTAGGCCAGAGTAACCCCGGGGTTACTCTGGCCAGGGGGTTAATCCGGCCTGTTACACCGGTTCGCAGGCTGGCTTATATGCCCCACGGAAAACACACCCCCACACACCCCACACTCGTGAATGGTCTGTTTACACTGATTAGATTATTCCTGGGGAGCCTAGGTTCCTGATTGGCTGGGAACTAGGATCCGAATGTCTATTGTGTTTGGGAGCGAAGCTCAGGTACCTCACCTGACCGCATGTGGAACTGGATTGAGCACATGGCTAGGTCAGGACACAACACCCCTCCCCCCTTGGTCCAAAAGACACCCTCATATATAGTCCTTTAGGTATGCCGGAGTTTTCCACTCCCTCGTGGAGTGGCGTGTTGCTGGGGCTGTGGGGGACACCAGTGCTGAGGCTCTCGGCGGAGAGCTGGCCGGCGCTGGGGAAGCAGGTGCCATTCCCAGAGGCTCATCCGAGGCAGCCAGTGCAGCTGCGGGCTGGTTAGGGAGCACCGGGGTCGTGGTCTGCCGTTAGCTGGCTATCACTGGAGCTGGTGGTAGTTCGGTAGTCTCGCCTGGGTCAGCCTCCTCAGTGTCTTCTGGTTTCAGAGGCAGCACTTGCTGGTGCATTTGATCGATGCGCCTCTGGAGCACCATACCGTCCTCATAGGAGACTTCGTAGGAACCAGGGCCCCTTGACTCACACCACTTGCGCCGGGATCCATGGCGGGCCCTTGGCATAGTTCCGCATGTACACTGGGTCTTCAGGGAAGAACCCTTGGGCAGCTTCCTGGTCCTCTGTGTCTGGTTCACATTCGGGGGCCCGGTCCGGATGCAGTCGATCTGGATGTGTCGTGAGGCGGCGACCCAGGGGTAATTCGGCTGGACTGCGACCCATTGTTGTGTGTGGTGTGGTTCATTGGCTGAAGAGGAAGGAGGCCAACTTGTAGTCCCAGTCAGTTGAGTTGAGCCATCGGAGTGCATCCTTGGTGGTTAGGACCATCCGCTCTGCTTGGCCATTTGTGGCGGGGTGGAATGGAGCCGACCGCACATGTCAAATTCCATAGTAGGATGTAAAGTCCTGGAATTCCCTGGACATGAATGCAGTGCCACTGTCTGTTACCACCCAGTCCAGGATACCCTGGGTACTGAAGATCCACCACACCCCCCAGATGACCTCGCCTATGACCTCGCCTAGAGTGATCAGGTGGTCCGTCGTCCTGGCTGGCTATAACTACGCACTCCTACACCGACCCGGGAAAGCGATGGGGCACGCCGACGCTTTGAGCCGCCTACCTCTGCCTGCAACGGATCCGGACCCAGCCCACCAGATTGCGCTTCTGGAGACCCTGCCCGACCAACCGGTCCATGTGCGAGAGGTGGCCCGTCGCACCGCCCGGGACCCGATCCTCTGCCGCGTCCTGGACTGGGTGAGAAGGGGGTGGCCAGCACGAGGCTCACCCAGGCGTGGTGCGGATGAAAGCCCTGGCTCAGAGTTATGTGTGGTGGCCAGGCCTCGATCAGGACATTGAGGGACAGGTGAAGCAATGCCAGCCCTGCCAGGCCTCCCGGCCGGCACCTCCCCAAGCGCCCGCGCAGGCTTGGGAGTCCTCACACAAACCCTGGTCCCGGCTACACTTGGAATTTGCAGGGCCGTTCCAGGGCCAAATCTTTTTCATCCTGGTCGACGTCTACAGCAAGTGGCTGGAGGTGGTGCCCGTGCCGTCAACCTCCTCCAAGGCGGCCATCAGAGCGATGTGGCACATCTTCAGTGCCCAAGGCCTTCCGGATACCCTGGTGACGGACAACGGGACGGCTTTTACCTCAAGCGAGTTCCTGGACTTCACGAGGTATTACGGGATCCGCCACGTCCGGTCATCCCCGTTCCACCCGGCTACAAACGGTCAGGCGGAGCGCATGGTGCGCACCACCAAAGAAGCGCTTCGCAGGTTCGAAAGCAAGGACTGGGACTACAAGTTGGCAGCGTTCCTGTTTGGTCAGCGTACGACCCCCCACACCGAGACTGGTTGTACCCCGGCAGAGCTCGTGTTAGGTCGCCGCCTGACCTCCAGGCTGGACCGGCTACATCCGGACCGGGCCCCCAAGGAAGAACCGACAACGGAGTCACACCAAGCCGCGAGGGGTTTCTTCCCGGAAGACCCAGTCTACGCCAGGAACTACGCGCAAGGGCCACCCTGGATCCCCGCTCGAGTGGTACGGGTGCGAGGACCTTGATCCTATGAGGTCTCCTGCGAGGACGGCCAACTGCTCCACCGCCACATCGACCAACTGCGGCGGCGGGTCCTCCCGAACGATCCCGAGGACCTGGAGTTCAGGGAGTCAGACGAAGCGACTTCCTCCACGCCAGAGCCACCAGCCCCAGCACCTGTTCCAGTCCAGGTCGCCCTGGAACCTCCGGCGCTGTCACCACCGGCAACACCACAACCAACCTCCCCGCCACGGCCCCCGGTAGCACCCACGAACATCACACCAGAACTCCGTCGTTCCACAAGGGCCAGGAAGGCCCCAGCGTACCTCCAGGACTTTGTGTGTGGGTAGTCTGGACTATGGGGGGAGGGGTGTAATGTACTCCGCCATTACCACGTGCACGACCATTGGGCCATGCGGTCAAGCAAAGCCCTGAAGCTTCGTTCAGGGAGAACAATAGCCAAGCGGATCCTAGCCCGCACCTATCAGAGGGCCAGGTCCGCAGTTGAGAGCCTATGGACTCTCGGCTACTGTAAATAGCCTATAGGAAGTAGAGGGTGTGTTTTGGTGGTGGGTTTTCTGGGCATATATATCAGCCTGCGAGCCGGCAGTTCTTTTGTCTTGTTCTATCCTAATAAAAGTACTTTGCTGAAATCACTCAACGTTTCTCAGTTCTTTTCAGCTGCCCATTGGTCTGCATTGTCTTTCAATCCCAGCGAACACATGGCCTCAGACCATGTGTTTTCTGACATGATGCCATCTGGCAGGCCTCCCCTGGAACCCTCTGGGTTTGGGGTCACAACCCTTCTTCATGGACCTCTGCACATCTGGACAGGTAGTATCACCCCTCCATTAGCTATCAATCACCTCTGCTTCCTTAAGTCTGTATTGTGTGCATGAATGTTTAATTATTGTTTGTGTGCTTGAGAATATTAGTAAAGAAATCCTTATTTTAGTAACCCAGTCTCGGTGTCTATTTCCGGTGCTTCCTGGAAGAGGCGGGACCCCTGTATACACAGGTGTTTGTTCCCTTATTGCCGATTGCTACATTATAATATCTAACATTCCCCAATATTGATAAGAACCCAGAGCAATCAGGCTAACATCCCTCAGGCTGCTCTGTATCACACTGCGGCCATTCTTTTGTGCTGTGTGGTCTGCATTCATCCCCTGAACATGGAGCAGAACCACTTTGTAGCCCAGTGGCAGGACTGTCCCCTCCTGGAGCCTGGGCCATGCCTCAACAGTCCTGCTGGCTGCTCCAGAGGCCTGCCGTGAAGTGCACAGTTCTGCCTTGTGCTCTGGAGAGCTGAGCCTTGGCCATCACCACTGCAGCTGGTGAAAGGCTGTGTCCTCCATGAGGGAGATGGGTTGGCCATCCACAGCAATCATCTCACTGAAGAGGCAAGCTTCCTGGGCCCTCCTCATAGGTGGTTTGACCTCATGGAGGGTGGCCTGCCTTGATGTCCCACCCATGGCACCCCAAGTGTGGGGAGCTTTTCTTGGAGGGGCCTCTGCTCCCCCTCTGCTTCTCCCAGATGAGAGGGACTGGGCCTCTCCTTCCATGGGCTGCTACTCTTTCCTCCAGCAGCAATATAGCTGGGTGTACCCTTTGCAGATGCCTGCAGAGGATGGAAGAGGACAAGTGTAGGGGGTTTGTACCCCTCTGGACATGGGTGTGGGACACCTGGTAATCTGCCACCCAGGGGTCACTGGGGAGGGTGAGGAAATACTTCCAGACTGTGGGCTCCCCCCCCCCCGAATCACTAATGTCAGAGTCTTCCTCTCCAAACAGTGTTAGGAACTGCTGGTGTCTCAGGCAGTGCTAACAACTCTTTTGCCTCTGTGGGGAGCCCCAGGGACAGATCAGGGAAAGGAGGCTTCAAGACCCCTGGTGATGTCCTGCTAGGGCTGAGCTCTAGCCTGGAAGGATGGATTTGGTGCCCAGTGATGGGGGCCTGTGGTATGCAGGGGGGTTGGAGAAATCCCCCCCCCGACAGGCATCCTTTGCACTCACTTTCACCCTCATGGCACACAGAGGTGTTCACACTCAGGAGGGGTGGGAGGGTATAAATATGGGAGACCTTTTGTTGGGGGTATGTTAACTGGGACCTGAGAAATATAATCCACCCCCAACTTGGAGAGATTGTAGAGGAGAAGATGGCAGGGCGAGGTTCCCTGTGCGTTTGGTGTGTGTAGCTTGCAGGGCGTCCATTCTATACACTTTTGAGCCTGTATTTGACTTTTCCCCCATAAGCACTTTCTTGGTTTGATCCTAGTCCTGTTGGGTTTGCACTGCCACAGTGGCATTGGTTCTTCTGGGCACATTGCACTGGTTTTGCTGGGCTTGCAAAAATGCCCCCCCCCCGTTTCTACTGCAGAGATTCTCTGGTTTGACCCTAGTCCTGTTGGATTTGCAGTGCCACAGTGAAACTGGTTCTTCTTGGCACATTGCACTGGTTCTGCTGGGCTTGCAAAAATGCTCTCCAACCTTCAGTTTCTATTGCAGAGATTCTCTGGGACTTTGATTCTGTTCTGCAAGGCTTCTATTGCCCTTGCTTTTTTTGCTGTTTCCCCCCCTCGGTTGGAAACAATGGAAAATAGGGGCACCTTCATTGGGAGGTCATAACTCAGACCCTGTAAATCCAATCCTCACCAAACTTAGCGGGCAGGTAGCAGAGAGTCAGCTGGAGATCTTTTCTGGTTTGGTTTATCTAGTACAAAGGGAGCCATTCTACTGCATCACAAACCTAACAACCTGAATGGGTTTATTTAGCTTCTAAAAGTTCATGACAGTTCGTGTTTCATGAACCAGGCATGCCATGAACCACGAACTGAACTGCATTTTCCCAGTTCGTGCCCATCGTGATATTGGGGGTGTTATGCTCCAGGTGTTTATGAGTTTGTAATCAGAAGTCTCAAATAATCTTTGTTTCATCATTCTCCGTATTCTTGTCTGGTTTTTGATCCCATGAATTTCTGGCTGATGGTAAGCCATACTTCTTGGAAAGATTCCAGTGCAACATAGATGCAACTCTATTGTCACATTCTTTGTAGTCAGTTTGAGCAATTTTACTGCAGGCACTGACCATGTGGTCAACTGTTTCATCCTCTAAGAACATGAGAGACGCCAATGTTGGATCAGGTCAAAGGCCCATCCAGTCCAACACTCTGTGTCCCACAGTGGCCAGAAATACCAGGGGCCATCAGGAGGTCCACCAGTGGGGCCAGGACATTAGAAGCCCTCCCACTGTTGCCCCCCCCCAAGCACCAAGAAGACAGAGCATCACTTGCCCCAGAGCCCCTATCTAAACCTTGTGGCTAATAGCCACTGATGGACCTCTGCTCCATATGCTTATCTAATTCCCTCTTGAAGCCGTCCATGCTTGTAGCTGCCACCACTTCCTGTGGCAGTGAATTCCAAGTGTTAATCACCCTTTGGGTGAAGAAGTATCTCCTTTTATCCGTTCTAACCCGACTGCTCAGCAATTTCATGGAGTGCCCACGAGTTCTTATATTGTGAGAAAGGGAGAAAAGCACCTATTTCTCTACCTGCTCTTTCCCATGCATAATTTTATAAACCTCAATCATGTCACCCCTCAGTCGTCGTTTCTCCAAGCTAAAGAGCCCTAAGCACTTTAACCTTTCCTCATAGGGAAAGTGTTCCAACCCTTTTATCATTCGAGTTGCCCTTTTCTGCACTTTTTCCAAAGCTATAATATCCTTTTTAAGGTGTGGTGACCAGAACTGCACACAGTATTCCAAATGAGGTCTCACCATTGATTTATATAGGGGCATTATTATATTGGCTGATCTGTTTTCAATACCCTTCCTAATAATCCCCAGCATAGCATTGGCCTTCTTTATTGCAGTCACACACTGTCTCAACATTTTCAGTGAGTTATCCACTACAACTCCAAGATCTCTCTCTTGATCAGTCTCTGCCAGTTCAGACCCCATCAATGTGTATTTATATTTAGGATTTTTGGCTCCAATGTGCATCACCTTGCACTTGGCCACATTGAACCCCATTTGCCATGTTGACGCCCACTCGCCCATCCTTGACAGATCCCCTTGGAGTGCCTCACAATCCTCACTGGTTTTCACCACCCTGAACAACTTCGTATCATCCGCAAATTTAGCCACTTCACTGCTTACTCCCATCTCCAAATCATTAATGAACAAGTTAAAAAGCAGTGGACCAAGTACTGATCCCTGCGGTACCCCACTGCTTACCACCCTCCACTGAGAAAATTGCCCATTTATACTCACTCTCTGTTTTCTATTAATTAGCCAGTTTTTGATCCATAAAAGGACTTGTCCTTTTATCCCATGATTTTTGAGCTTACTTAGGAGTCTTTGATGAGGAACTTTATCAAAAGCTTTCTGGAAGTCAAGGTAAACAATCTTTATTTATTTATTTATTTTTCACATTTGTATCCCACCCTCCCTGATGGGCTCAGGGCAGCTAACAGGGGCAGGGTAATTAACCGTGCCATAGTTAAAACATATAAAACATATTTAAAACATCAACACTAAAACAATGGTGCTCAATCAATTACTGATCTCATATGTCCAGGGTGAAGTCTGCACAGTTCCAGGTGATACTCCCATGATATTTATACCCAATGGAGACGGCGTGTTTGATCTTCTTTACGTTGTCCAGATTCTTCCTCAGGGCCTCGTCCATATATCCTATAAGGAACCATGACGGTGGTGGAATAGTGGGGCGGCAGCTCCTACTCAAAGGCCTGGTGGAAGAGATCCATCTTACATGCCCTGCGGAACTGCATGAGGTCCTGCAGGGCCCGGATGTCCCCAGGGAGCTCATTCCACCAGGTAGGAGCCGCCACTGAAAAAGCCCTGGCCCTGGTCACAGCCAGTTTGGCGTCTTTAGGGCCTGGAATGACCAACAAATGTTTGTTCACCCCCTCAAAGAACACTAACAGGTTAGTGAGACAAGATCTTCCCTTACAGAACCCATGCTGAGTCTGCCTCAATAGGTTTTGTTCATCTATGTGCCTACTAATTCTTTCCTTAATAACAGTTTCCACCAATTTACCCAGTATCGATGTCAGACTGACTGGCCTATAATTTCCCGGATCTCCTCTGGAACCCTTTTTAAAGATGGGAGTGACATTAGCTACCTTCCAGTCCTCAGGAATGGAGGCAGATTTTAATGTGCCACCCAAGCAATAGCAATGCCCCTGCCCCATTGCCTTACCAAGTGGTGGCAGGGGACCAGGGCTGCTGGGCTGGAGGTCTTACCACCACAGCAGAAGTCCTTGTAGCCCTGGGGGGGCTTTTTCAGGGCCATTTCCCCTTCCCAGTCCTCTCCTGCTTCCAGTGGCACCCCAGGTTCTGAGAAATATTGGTTGAAGGAGAAAGCTTTTTGATAAGATGGAGATATTTTTTCTTAGGGGGAAACTGCAGGGCCTGGCCTCCTGCTCTTGTGTCCTGCTTGCTGTATCCCAGCCACCAACTTGAGAGCATTCCTAAGCAGGTATACTCAGAAGTGAGTCCCATTTTATTTCAAGGAAAGTGCCTTTAGGATTATGGCCTTTAGTTGCCCTGGGCTGGCAAAGGTAAATACAGTTCAGGTCTCTATGGAGGCTCACAGCAGTGATGACAATGGTTCGATTGAGTCTGTGTTTAAATTGGGATGAAGAGTGAGGGAGCTTTCAAAGGCTCCCAGGACATGGCTGGTCCCCTGTTTGTAGCCTGTGCTGACAAGAGGCCACAGCAGGCTTTGCAATGAGATACCTTGGAGTTGAACCTATAGAGTTCTTTCAGTGTAATTATGGTGATAAAGGGTATGTGTATGCAATACATATCATATTTAATTGACATTCTCTTTTATTCAAACCACACAATGGCCTTACCTTCCAGTTTATGACCTGTCTGGTCAACTTGTGGTCGAGAACGCAAGATGTTGATCCGGTTCCGGTTTGCCGAGAGAAGCAGCGTGTGAGACTAGCTCCACACCAATTCTGACCTTTTGTTGTGCTAAAGGTACTTTTTCCCACCACCATAAGATTTGCTTGTAGAGGAAGTCTTGGCAAGGGGTGCAGGCATCGACCTGGAGAGGGTGGTGACCCTTTCCAGTGTTTTCGAGCTAGCCCCAAAGCGCACAACATCAGGAGCCCCGACAGAAAACGTCGAGCTACAGACAAGCCATTAAGGACCAAAGGAAGGAGTTCCACGAAAATACCAAGTGAACCCGAAGCTAAGTATATGCTTAGTTTTTCTCTTTTATGACTATAATAAAAGGAAAGAAGGGTAAACTTTGAAAGTTAGACCCAGTGGTAGAGAAAACGCTCCGGTGTAGGAATTCAGGAGGTAGAGGGAATAAAACGCCCCATTTGCAAGCGGCTAAACTTATTAAACTGAATTTATTGGGGGAAGTGGGTAAAGGCAGTAGGAGCAGCAAAATCTAACAAATGAGCAAAAGCAAGAAAGATTTAAAAATTAATTAAAAGTACGCAAACCGTTTATTTTTCTTCCCTTTCCTTTGTTTGAGCAGCGCCTTTAAGGAGGAGACCGAGAGGGATTGTCTGCAGCTGCAGCTGCCGGGAGGGAGAATCGAGGCGACGCGAGTGAGGGGAGGAGGGAGCCAGACGGAGGAGAGCCGGTGACGCTGCAGAGGCGCGACGGAGCGGAAAGGTGGGGGCAGCCGAGGAGGAGGCTACGTGGCTACGTCGTCGAGCGGAGCTGAAGGCGGGGACAGATGGAGATAGATGGAACAGCCGTTCCGTCCTACGTGGCTTCGTCGGCGATCTGAGAAGTGGGAGGGGAGGGGGAGCGAGGAGAGGTTATTGAACAAGAGAGCGTAGAACAAAGCAGCTGAAAGCGCCAAATAGAGACTGACCAAACTAAAGTTAAAAGTTGAAAGTTAAAAGGAACGGTAACATTTAAAGAGATATTGAAGGCGATATTGAAGGGACATTTAAAGGGACAGTCACGGGAGACGTTAAACCTTGAGAGTAAATCAAAGTTAAAAGAAACAGAACCATTTAAAGAGACATTTAAAGAGACATTGAAACATTTAAAGAGACATTGAAAGAGACATTGAAGAGACATTCAAAAGACATTTAAAGAGACAGTAACGGGAGATCTGAAACCAGTGAAGTTCATACTACCCCCAACAGAGTTAAACTACAACAGTTACTAGAAAACTCCATATGACAAAGACATTTACATAACCTGGACTGGACTAGAAAAAGGGAATAAATAAATAAACCCAAAATAAAATAAAAGTCAAAGTTACAAGTAAAAGTACAATAATTAATAAAATTGGTTTAAGCAGGTTAATAACTTAACAGATGGCAACAGGTTCAGGTGCCAATAGAAAGGGATCCATACCCTCACCAAGTCAAGGAGGGGGGCTGGGCCAACTGAAACCAACAATGTCGGTAGGACAACTGAGTATAAAAGACTTAAAACAAATTATGCAGGAACTAATGCAAAACATGATGGACTCTAACATACCAGACATGATAAAAAAAGAAATAGATCAATTAAAAGGTAAAATGGAAGAAATCACGACACAAATAAAAACAGAAACGGAAGAAATAAAAAAACAAATAGCAGAAAATAGACAAGAAATCCAAAAAGTTGCTGTTGATAATAAAGAAACAAGAGGCAAAGTTCAGGAATTAGAGGAAGAGATACAGGAGATAAAATTAAAAGAAGATAAGATCGAAGATTCTCTAATTGCTCTAGAGATGGAAAAGGCAGCGCTAACCCTGAGGTGCCAAAACATCCCTGAAACAATAGGGAAAAACCTAAAAGAAGAATTGGCACAAAACTTTGCGGAGCAATTAGAAATTGCCACCAAAGAAGAACTTGAGGCTGAAATCGAATCTGCATACAGAAGAAATTCCAGCTATGCCAGAAAACACAAAGTACCTCGTGAAGTCCATGTAAAATTCTATAAACGCGAAATTAAAGAGAAAATTATAAGAGCATCATATGAGAACAAAGTAACTATACAAAATGCGGAAATAAGATTATTAAGAGAAGTACCGTGGAGAGTAAGAGAAAGAAGATCCATGTATTACATCCTGACTGATTTATTGAGAAGTAACCAGATCACATTTAGATGGTTGATCCCAGAAGGAATTCTCTTTGAATTCAAAGGAAGGCGACAGTGAATCGATTCTATCTTTAAGCTAGAGAACTTCCTGGAAAGACATGGAGAAGACCTGGGCTGGCAGAAGGAGGAGGGAGAACAAAGTGGAGAAAGTGAAGCAGAAGAAGGAGAAGAAGGAGAACACAGAGCGGAACAGGCTGCGGGAACAACCAAGAAAACAACAACGAAGAAGGATAGAAAGAGACAGGCAGTAGCCGCATTCCAGATGCTAACCCGCTTTGGGTATAGGAATAAGGACAATAAAAACAATGGGGCCTCAGGAACACACTAAAAGATTTAAAATACTCTCGATTAATGTGAACGGTTTGAACAGCCCCCCAAAAAGGAAAAGGACCTTTCACCAAATTACAAAAATACAGGCAGACGTAGTCTGCCTACAAGAGACGCATATAAAAAAGAACGATATAAGGTACCTAAAATACAAAAAACTTGGGAATGAATTTATAGCGGCAAGTGATAATAAAAAGAACGGTACGGTGATATATGCTAAAGAAAACCTAAATCCAGAACTAATCCACACATCAGATGACGGAAGAATCGTAGCAATTAAAATTGTAAGAAATGGAATTGAAACAGCACTAATTAACATCTATGCGCCTAATCAAAACCAGGAAAATTTCTTTCAAAGGCTCAGACAAATAGTTGAAGTTGTGGGATATAACAACTTATGTATAATAGGTTACTATAACGCAGTTTTCGACCCCGAAATAGACAGGAAAAAACATACTAAAAACACAAAAACGGGACCAAGTTTACCCAAAAGCTTTTTACAACTAGCAGAGGAACACTGTTTACTAGATGCCTGGAGGGCAAGAAATATAAATAAAAATGATTATACGTTCTATTCCCACAGACATGATTCCTGGTCACATATAGACATGGCTTGGGTAAATTTAACTTCGCTGAGTGACCTTCTAGAGGCCGAAATCCTGCCAAAAACATTTGCTGACCATAATCCAATACTCCTTGCCTTTAAAGAAACAAAAAAAAGAAACAGATGGACCATAAGTACCTCATTACTTAAAGATAAAAAAATTCGTAGAAAGGACAAAAGCAGAAATTAAAGACTTTTTTACAAGAAATATACAACCAGACATATCAATACAAACAGTTTGGGAAGCATTTAAGGCTTATATGAGAGGCTGGTTCATAAACCAAGATGCATGGAAGAGAAAACAAAGAAATACATTGTACAAAGAATTAGGTAAGCAAATTAAAAAACAAGAAGAGGAACAACAAAAGGGAACCAAAAAGGAAGAGATACAAATTAGACTAAAACTATTAACACATAAAATAAATCTGTTAGTAACTCAAGAACTGGCAAGAAAGATAGAGTATACGAGACTATACCACTTCGAAAACGCGAACAAGTCATCAAGATGGCTAGCATACAGATTAAGAAAAGAAAAAGAAAAGAGATCCATACTTGCCCTGAAAGATGAAAATGATATCGAAAAATTTAAATTGCAAGATATAAAAGAAATTGCAGAGACGTTCTACAAAAATCTGTATCAACGAAATATAGAAGAAGAATCAGAAATTAAAGAATACCTCGAGCTGAATAACAAACAAAAATTTAATCAAGATCAACAACATATTCTCAATGACCCAATTACAGTAGCTGAAATATCAGAAGCACTAAAGAAGCAAAAAACCAAGAAAGCACCGGGCCCAGATGGCATCCCGGCGGAATTCTTTAAAGTGTTTGAAGAGCAACTGTTATCCCCACTGAAGACAGTGGTACAGATGGTGGAGGATCTAGGTAAAGTACCAGAATCTTGGAACCAGGCAGCCATAACCTTAATACCAAAAACAGAGACAGAGAAGAACGAGATAAAAAACTACAGACCAATATCACTTTTAAACATAGACTATAAAATTTTCGCAACCATCCTGGCTACCAGACTGAAAAGAGTCTTGACACAAACGATCCACCATGACCAATCTGGGTTTTTACCTAAAAGATCGATGAAAAGTAACATAAGAACGGTCATTAATGTGCTAGAGTACTATGAACTTCAGCCAGGCAAACAATTAGCATTAATGTGTCTAGACGCAGAAAAGGCCTTCAACAATCTATCTTGGTCCTTTCTCTTGCAAAAACTAGAGATAACAGAATGTGGCGACAAATTCAGAAAGATGATTAAAGCAATATATGAAAAACAACACACCCAGATAATAATAAACGGGGACCTAACGCGGAACATCGAAATCCAAAAAGGCTCAAGGCAAGGCTGTCCTTTATTGTTTATTGTTTATTTTTGCGCTTGAGACACTTAATGACCTAATAAGACAAAATGAAAAAATACAGGGCCTGAAGCTAAAAGGCCAGGAATATAAATTGCTGGCTTTTGCAGACGACATATTGTTTATACTAGAGGACCCAAAAGACTCTAGCCGTGAACTCTTAAAAGTTCTCCAAGATTATGGGAAGGTGGCGGGTTTGAGAATAAACTATAAAAAACTAAATTATTAACAAAGAACTGCGGCACAGCTACCAAACAACAATTACATGAGATAACTTTGATGGAGATAGTTAAGAAGATAAAATACCTAGGCATAACAATGTCAAATAGAAATAGCACTTTAATCGAGGACAACTACTCCAAATTGTTAGAGGAAATAAGGGAAGATTTGAACAAGTGGAAGGAACTTCACCTTTCACTATCTGGGAAAGTGGCAATGATCAAAATGAATATTTTACCGAGATTCTTACTTTTAGCCCGGAACATCCCGGTCCTGAGAAGAAACCAGTTTCTGGAGGAATTAGAGAAGATAACCAAAAATTTTATATGGAGTGCCAAAAGACCAAGAATTAGGGCAAAAATATTACAAGAAGGAAAGGATAGAGGAGGTTTCGCCCTACCAAATTGGAAAATTTACTATCAAGCGGCCTGTCTCGATTGGATAAAGGAATGGATCAAGTTGGAAGATGTGAGGGGCTTAACTCTAGAAGGATCAGATCTAGTAATGGGCTGGCACGCGTATATTTGGTACGGGAAGGATAAAACACACTCGCACTTTAAGAGCCATATTCTAAGGGCGGCTCTGTTAAAGGTTTGGAACGAAATTAAAGCTAAATTTTACACTAAAACACCAAAATGGGTGTCGCCCTTGGAAGCTTTTATAAGACCAGCCTTCCTTACTAAGTATAACAAAGAAACGTATGAAAAATTACTAGATGAGACAAACCACTTGAGAACAGAAGAAAATTTACTGTCACAATGTAACTTTAAACTATCGGGGTGGGAAAAGCTCCAGTTAAAATCAAGATTCCAGATAGATCTGAAAGTGGGTTTCTATCAAGAGAAAAATGAGCTAGACAAAATCTGGCTCTCATCAAATGATAAAATGATTCAGAAATTGTTAGAGGATTATTTATCAGAAGAAGTACAAACCCACAATCTAGAGGTTTGGAAGAAAGACCTAGGCCATGAACTATCTAAGGAATCTCGATCAAAGATCTGGAAATCTGTAAAATATATGAGAGCAACAAATTACAGAGAAAATGTATTCAAAATGTATCATAGATGGTATTGGTCCCCAGAAAGACTAGCCAAATGCTACCCAAATTGTTCAAATGTTTGTTGGAAATGTAAATTAAATGTCGGTACTTTTTACCACATGTGGTGGCGCTGTAAAAAAATGCAGACATATTGGAAAACCATACAAAAACTTATAGAGGAAATCTTGAAAGTAAAATTGGAATTGGTACCCGACATATTTCTACTAAATGTTATACCAGATAAGCTATCTTTTAATGAGAAATATGTAATTGCGTATGTAATAACATCAGCAAGAATACTCTGGGCTAAACACTGGAAACTAGATTGTATACCCAGATCAGAGGAAGTATTGAGTAAGCTGTTGGAAGTAGTGGAAATAGATAAACTGAACATGTATCTACAAGGGAAAAACAATGAAGATTTTCTAGATAGATGGGTAGGATTGTATAAATGGTTGGATAAAAAGAGTGGACTCTGATAATTTATGTAACATTGTACAATGAACAGATGTATATTAAACTTTAAATAAAACTTTAAAAAAAGAGAGAACGCAAGATGCTGCACAACAGGCATGCCAGGTGATTGAAACCCCTCCCCCCCTGTCAGGATCCACAGCAAAACAATGAAGTACACGCTTCCAGGAAGGTTTTACAATTAAGTGAAGGTGAAGCAATTAAGTGCATGGGAAGGAATGCATAACAATTAGAATGTCTCTCCCTACTCATGGCAGCTTAGCTGACATACTGCCCCCTCAAAAATCAGCTCCCACCCACTATCTCCCAGTTTGCCCGGGAACTCGTGGTGGAACCTTCAGATCAATTGAGGGGCCCGAATATCCCCTACTTCCACCCATTCGAGGTGCTGGGGTCCAAAGTCTTTCTACTCCACCAGATACAATTTGCCACGTTTTACTTTAGAGTCCAAGATTTTAGAAATCTCATAATGTTCTTCGCCCTCGATCAAATTAAGCAGTGGAACCGGATGTTCTGGAAACCATGGGCAGGACCCAGAATCCTTTTTCAGGAGGCTGAAATGAAATACAGAATGCAATTTCCTCAAGTTTTTAGGTAATAACACATCCACAGCAACATCATTGATAACCTTGCGTACTTTAAACGGCCCAATGTACTTCCACCAAAGCTTCCTGCTCGGTCGCAACATTTGAATGTTTTTTGTAAATACATACACCGAATCTCCAGGCTGCAGAGCCCAACCCTCCACCCTTCTCTTGTCAGCCTGAGTTTTGTAAGCCTCTTTGGCTGCATTCAATGTCTTACACAATAGGGGCCAAGAGTCCCGCAGTCGTTTGCACCACATCCCCGCCTCCCCAGGACCCAAGTCCATGTTGCCATCCAGAAAGGGAACTGGCGGGCTATTGTAGCCATAGAGTGCTTTAAACGGGGACATCCCCATTGATGAGTGGCAAGTGTTATTATAGCAAAATTCCGCCAGGGGTAACAAATCGTTCCAATCGTCCTGTTGATAGTTCGTAAAACAATGGAGGTATTGTTCCAATGTCTGATTAACCCTCTCCGTTTGTCCATCTGTCCACATGATAAGCGTTACTCAAACCCCTCTCCACCCCCATAAGTTTCATTAACTCCCGCCAAAATCTGGAAACAAATTGTGTGCCACGGTCTGAGATCACCTTGGATGGAAGCATATGAAGCATCACCACATGCTTCAGGAACGCTTTAGCGAGATCTTTAGCCGTAGGCAGAGAGGTAAAGGGGATGAAGTGTGCTTCCTTGGAAAACAGATCAACTACCACACAAATCACCGTCATAGATTTGCTGGGAGGCAAGTCTGTGATAAAATCCATAGAGATAACTTCCCAGGGTCGATTTGGGGTGGGGAGAGGCTGCAAAAGACCCAGGGCCTTCCCAGGATGGTGTTTGCTAATAGCGCATATTTGACATGATTAGACGAATGAAGATAAATCCTTGCGCATGAGCGGCCACCAGAACTGTCTCTGTAGCAATTGAAGGGATTTCACGAAACCCAAGTGGCCCGCCAACTTTGATCCATGTATAAATTGCATCACTTCCCCCCCGAGAGTTAAGGGAATGTACAGTTTATGCCCGCGATACCAGCAGCCATTCTCCCGTTGCTCAAAATCCCCCACCCCCGATCTGTTCTGCCTCCGCCTCCGAGAAGGTGGAGTTGAACTTGTCAGACCAAGAGTTCGCCCCCCCCCGTTGGTTAAGGCGGGTTAAGAGGCGGTGAGGAAAGTGGAGGTGGGTTGAGGTGGGCTTGGCTGCAAGTCGTCACTGCTCCACCCAAATGGCAGGGGGTGAACACCGAATCCAGGATCACCTCTCATTGGCTGTCGTGTTGGGGGAGGCAGGACAGTGCATCAGCTAACGAATTTGCCGAGCCAGGGAAATGGTGAAGGGTGAACTGGAACTTAGAGACGAAATCAGCCCACCTAAGCTGTTTAGGGTTAAGACCCCGGGGGGGGGGGGTTGAGAGTCTCTAAGTTCTTACGATCCGTCCAGACCTCGAATGGGACCCTAGCCCCCTCCAGCCAATGTCTCCAGGTAGAAAGCGTGAGTTTTATTGCCCCTGCCTCCTTTTCCCATACTGACCAGTTCCTCTCCGTGTCGTTGAATTTCCTCGACATGTAAGCCAATGGATGCAACAACCCATCTTCCCCCTCTTGTAAGATGGCCCCCCATGGCAACATCCGAAGCGTCAGTTTGCACAATGAACTTTTTTGATTCCTCTGGGTGAGTCAGTACTGGCTCCGAGGTGAAGAGAGACTTTAAGCGCATGAACGCTTCCTAGCACTCCTCTGACCATGGAAGCGTAGCACTGGGTCACGTAGCTTCCGGACCCTTTCCTTTCGTTTTTAAGAGGTCCGTGAGAGGGAGGCTGATTTGGGCGAAATTGGGCAAAAATGATCTATAAAAGTTCACAAAACCAAGGAAGGATTGGAGTTGTCGCCTGGTCTGTGGTACCTCCCACCCCAAGACATCCTGCACCTTCCCGGGGTCCATTTCCAATCCTTGGGCGATAGCCCAAAAAGTCAATGTGTGTCTTGTGAAATTCACATTTGGACATTTTCACAAACAGTTTGTGCTTATGCAACGTACTCAGTACTTCCCTCACCAATTTCACATGTGATGGGATATCGGGGGAGTACAGCAAGGTATCATTCAGGTAAACGAGCACCCCCTTAAACAAGTGCTTGTGCAACACTTCATTGATTAAGTTAATGAAGACCCCCGGGGGCCCCTGTAGACCAAAGGGCATCACCAGGTACTCAAATTGGCTGAGGGGGGTGTTGAACACCATTTTTGGCTCGTCTCCTCCTTTGATGCTCACACGAAAGTATGCGTCTCTGAGGTCTAACTTGGAAAATATTTTCCCTTTAGCTGCCTCCACCAGCAGGTCTTTTATCAAAGGCATGGGGTAGGCATTGGTGGAAGACACTACATTTAAACCCCGGTAATCCATGCAGAGTCGCAAACCCCCATCCTTCTTCCGGAAAAGCACCGGAGCCGCATATGGGGATGAGGCCGGCCTGATGAAACCCCTAGCCAAGTTCTTGTCGATGAACTTTCAGAGCTCATCCTTCTCCGCCGGCCCCATTGCATAGATCCTCCCCTTGGGGAGTTTGTGCCCCGGCAAGATTTCAATACTACAGTCTGAATGCCAGTGCGGCGGCAACTCATCGGCCTCCTTCTCCCCAAACACTCCGGCCAAGTCCCAATACTTGGGAGGGATGGAGAGCAGTTCCTCCTGGGCCAAGCATGCTCCAGGGGTTTCTAGGGGAGGCTTTTTTCCCCAACTAGGGTCCCATCGGTGCTCGGTGCATTTGGCCAAAATAAATTGCACCCTCCCCTCTTCCCACAGTATATAAGGATCGTGCCCATGAAGCCATGGAGCCCCCAAGATGAGGGGGAATCGGGCGGTCGAAGTTATCATGAAGGATCAGGTCTCCCAGTGGTCTCCTGCCCCCATCCTTAACGGGACCGTTTCGTATTCGCATGGGTCTTTCATGGTAGATCCATCCATTTGAGTGAAATTCAGGGGTTCCTTTAGCTTTATTACCCCAGCTTCCAGTCCCGTAACCAAAGAGGGGTTAATCAAATCTCTCCCACACCCCAAGTCAATGAGAGGTCTCGCTCAGATGTGAGTCCCGAGAGCGGGATTAAATAATGAGACAGTCACAAAAAAGAGGGAGGGATAATTGGCGCCTCCAGTCATGGGCCCTGCTGCTCTGTGATTTCTACAGCAGGACCAAGACATTTCCCGCCAGCTTGGGGTCCTCTCCGCTTGACTCTTCTCCGTCATCCTCGGGCGTCGCTTGCAGGGCCTTAGCAAACTTCTCCTTTCCCGTGGGTTTCTTCGCAGGGGTGGATGGGTGCACCTTCGCTCTGTCGGGTTTCTCCCGGTGTCCTTGTTCCCCGCAGTCCTCTCCGCTTGACTCTTCTCCGTCATCCTCGGGCGTCGCTTGCAGGGCCTTAGCAAACTTCTCCTTTCCCGTGGGTTTCTTCGCAGGGGTGGATGGGTGCACCTTCGCTCTGTCGGGTTTCTCCCGGTGTCCTTGTTCTCCGCAGTCGGCCGCGAAATGGCCCTGTTCTCCACATCTGAGGCATAAGCCCTGCCGCATGCGTTGCTCCCTTGTAGCGTCCGTCTGCTTCGGCGGCTTGGGTTTCAGGGTTTGAGGGGCCGATGGCCCCCCCAGCCGCTGCTATATCCAAATGTAGGGTTTGCAGGCGGTTTTCGACGCTCTCAGCTTCCTGCATCCAGGCGGGGAGGGAGACCGGGTCAACCAATCTCAAGATCGTCTCCCGGATCTCGGGGTTCAACCGTACTCAGTACAACTCAGCCAACACGTTATCAGGCCAATTTTGCACTTTGGCCGCGTGCTGTTTGAACTCAGCCGAGTACTCCCGCACCGATTGGCACTGTTGCTTTAGGGTGCATAAGAACGCTCGTGCTCTAGGGCCCGCATTTCGATCCTCAAAATGGGCTCGCAACGCCCAGATGAAAGCGTCCAAGTTAGTAAGCGTTATGAAGCCCCACATACCAAGCCGCCGCTGGGCCTCGGAGCCGGGCAGCCACCACATCAATTCGGCTGCTGTCATCCAGAAACAGGTGGCCCGAGCGATCCACGAATTTCTGCACTCGCACCACAAAGTAGGATAACTCTTCTGGGTTTTCATCGAATGTAGCTTCGATCAAGTCCTTTGGGCGAGGCACCACCTGTTCCCTTGGGCTAGCCGGTCTTGGCGCGGGCACTGGGGCATCTCCCGGTCTCGGAGGCGGCTCTCCTCCTGGCTGTGCTGGGAGTCCCAGAACAGGAATCTGCGGTCCTGCCAGCACCACTGAGGCGGGTGGCCATGCCTCTAGCACTTCCCCAATGGCCCGGGTTACCAGGTCTGGAATGGCCTGGATGATGTTTTCCAGGGTCTGTTGTAGACAGAACAGAACAAAAAACCTTTATTGGCATAACATAGATAAACCAGAACAAAGGAAGGGGTCTGTTGTAGATGTCGTCTCTCAGTTACCTCCATGCACTTAGCTAATTCCAGTTTCCCGTCTGGGGATACCCGGCCCCTCCGGGTCTTCAATCGCTCCGTCACCCATGAACTAGCGACCGGTTCTAAAGGAGCCCCAAACAAGGGCAGTCCCGCCAACGCGGTGAAGCCCCTGTCAAACAAGCTGTCTCTTGGGGGGCGGCATCAGTAGATAAGTTTCTGCCATTGATTCTGGGTTGAAGTGGCTCCAACTGCATCTAGGTCGGTAGCCCGACCCGGTCCGGAGCTTCGGACCCGGGGGGGGGGCGTCAGGAACAAGTGTGTTGATGAGGACTTTGGGAGATTCCCCCCCACTGCCCCAGTTACCGGTGGCGTCGAAGTCACCAGGACCAAGGTCATGGTCACCAGGGGTTTCTCATCCTCATCATTCGGCTCCTTAGGCAATGGTTTTCCCTCTCCGTCACTCATCTTGGGTTGAGAGAGGCGCTGAGAAAGGGAATGAAGGATTCCTAACAGAATGTCAGGATCCACACCAAAACAATGAAGTACATGCTTCCAGGAAGGTTTTACTTTTATTGAAAAGCCATAGATGCAATAACATGAACACTGTTAGGAATGGCGGGCTACCTATGCGCATAATAGGTTATAGGGCATTCGTATGCGCCCCCCCTAGCAATACCCAATTATATGGGCTCCCGCGTGCGGGAGACGGGAATAGTCTCTAACGGTAGCAAAGCTGGGAACCATAACGATCCTAAGAAAGGTAGAGACCACACTCCTTCAGTACGTCTTCACAGATAAGCGTTGCAGCTGTGAAGCAATTAAGCACATGGGAAGGAATGCATAACAATTAGAACATCTCTCCCTACTCATGGCAGCTTAGCTGACACCCTCAAAACAGAGGGAGCCAAACCGGTGTTTCATCAAGCTCCCAGTGTGCTACTGTATATGGCCAGTGGGTGATGTTTGGCTCATGCAAGTGGGCTTTGTGGCTTTCTGCATAAGAATCCCCGAGGGCTGTTTGTGTGGTTACCATATGTAAAATTGGGTCCTTAAGGTATCCAGGAGACTTGATTAGGAACAAGGATAATGTTGAGTCTGTGATTTATGAGTCCCAGATTAATTAGAAGCTAAATGCCAAATACATTAAGGAGCTAATAACAGAATTACACTTACCTTGAGAAATTACAGAGCAGGCAAGCAGCCAAGAGTGTCATTGGCTTGCAAGGGACTGCGTGTAAATGTCTGCAAATTGCCGCAAGGCTGAAGGGCGACTTCAGGCAAGCAGATCTCTCACACTTGGGCCCAGCAGCAGCTGTTGGGCAAGAACAACTGCCTTATTCCCTCGTGTGCTTTCCTGAATCAACAGTGAGAGCCGGAGCCTCAAAGCCCCACCCTTAAGAGTAATAGAAAATTTGATTGCTGGGAACAATTTCCATGCTCTTTAGAGGAGGCTCCCATCAGACTCATTGGTTTGTTAATTCTAATTAGCTTTGGAAATATGAAATGGCAAGTGGTGCAAATGCAATTTAATTTCCACTGCAATATTCCCAGGTTGCTGCTCCTTGGTATTTTGGTGCAAGGCTGAACTGGCACTCCCTGTCAGGGACTTGTCTGTGGCTGAGATGCTATCCAGGGAGCTGATTGTGTCTCACAGTCTTCATAAATCAAAGGGCAACATCAGCTTCTGAAATCACTGGCCTGATATAAATACTGGGAGCCCAGCTTGGTCAGTGATGCAGGGCATTCTGCTAGATGCGCCTTGAGGCTCCTAATCAGAAGGGAGTCCAGTTCTCCATAGTCTAGGCCTGGTCCTGATAAGCTCTTTTCCTCTATGATAGGAACAGCACAACAATGTACCCCAGAGACAATCAGAGTAGTGCTGGGTTCTGAGGAGCCAATAGGAACTGGGTACTGGGAAATGGTTAAGATCTGGCTGGGTGGAGTTAGGTAAGTCAAAAGTGTGGTTTTGAAGATGGAGAGGGAGAGCCAAATTAAATGTTACATTTAACTCATGGCCACGCAGGGGACTTGCAGTCAGAAAGCAACTGCAAGTTCCTTGTGGGAACTCACTTCTGCAGCACCACAGAGGCCCAGTTCGGGTCATGATAGTGGTGCAGGAGGAGGAGCAACTCTGGGCTCCCCCCTGCGTCATTTTCACAACCTGGAACAGCTCTAAGGGGTGTTACTTGCCCCACTGGGGGGGGGGTTTGCGTATGCAAGAAGGCTTAAGTCCCTTCTCCCCCATCCCACAGTCCTGATCTGAATTGGGCCTCTGCAGTTCCACAGAAGTCAGTTCCTACAGGGAACTTGCAGCAGCTGTCTGACCAAGACCTCATGGTGGCCATGCGTTAAATGTAATGTATAGTTTATGCATGACTGTCTGTCTGTCTGTCTGTCTGTCTTATCTGTCTGTCTGTCTGTCTGTCTGTCTGTCTGTCTGTCTGTCTGTCTATCTATCTATCTATCTATCTATCTATCTATCATCTATCTAAACAGGAGAAAGCACCAGATGTTGGAAAATGGCTAAGGAAAGTATGGTACATCATATTCATGGGGAAAATATCTGCATATAGGAAGTACTGGGATGGAGACAGATATGCACAGGATAAGTTTGTGCCAGTCTGGTCTCCTTTCATTATATTCTGGAATAGAGATCAATTTAAAGAATTAGTCAAAAAAGAGATCTGAACTTTATTTAGATTGTCAAATCTTATCTCATGGAGGGGGACTTCCGGTTGATGGCGGCACGCCAGCAGACTCATCTCCCGGACCTCCCAGGGGTGAAGCTGCGCTCCAGCCGATGGAGGGAGTGCGCAGGCTTGTTTTAACCCCCCCAGGGGCCCGGCAAAGGGACCCTGGCCATGGAACTTATAAGAGGTTGCCTCTTCGATGGTGGAATGCCGGAGAATTGAGGCGCCTCTTCGTTCCGACGGTTCTCCGTGCTGAGAGACCAAATGGACTTAAGTGACACCGACCGGGGCAAGCACAGGAGATCAAGCGTCAGAAATGAAGCCGAAAGCGAGGTCAGAAGACCAATTATGAATGTGACTCAGTTTTAAAGCATTTGTAAAGGAAAAAGTCAGCTCCCCAACCCACCCCACTGAACGGGAAAAAGGCGAGCGGGGGAGGGACGCCTCCCATGCGCATGAACTTTTGAGCATTTGAGGGGGGGAGCAGAAGAAAACGCAAAAGAAACTGTCTAGAAGTACTTACTAAAGCGCGTTTAAGCGTTCAAGCACACATTCAGAGACTTTTCAAAAAATTGCGAAGTAAACAAACGATAAAGATGGCAGGGAAGAAGGACAAAGAAATTTTTTTGAAACCGAAAGGGACTGAGAGCCCGAAACTGGAAGTTACCACTGAGTTGGCTAAGACCTTAGCAGAATCCATGCGCCCCCTGCTGGAACAGCTGAATAACTTCAAGGAACAAATGTCAACAATGACTCAATGTATCACCTCTCAGCAAAATCAGATAAATGAGACATTGCAAATTATGAAACAGAATACTGAGAAGGTGAATGAAGTGGACGCAACAACCCAAAAGGTGAAGAAGAAAGTGCAAAAGCTGGAAAGGAAACAAAGTCCCATGGAGGATAAGCTGTTGCAATTACAAATGGAAAAGGCTAATATGATTCTTCACTTCCAGGGCATGCCAGAGAATAAGGGAGAGAATCTTTAAAAAGTGATGAGTGAATTACTAGCCCCAGTGACAGAGACGAAGGTGGAATCATTGCTAAGCGATATGGATGTGGTCTATAGATCATATTCAGGCTATATAAAGAAAAATAATCTGCCTGGGGAAATTGTCATAAAATTCTCGAAGAGGCATGTGAGGGACGCAATCCTGAAAGCAGTTTCTGGAATATCCCTGAAAGTGGGAGAGAATGCCATCAGAGTTTTAAAAGACATTCCATTTGAAATAAGACAACGGAGAAAGAAGTACAAAGATCTCGTGCTTTTTCTTCAGACAAATTCAATTGGATATAAATGGCTAATTCCAGAAGGTGTCACCTTCAAAATTAAGGATAAAAAAGAAAAGATTGACTCTGTTCTGAAAGCTCGGGAATTTCTAAGGGTCCAGTTGGGAAGGCCAGAGGATAGAAAAAAAGAAGAGGACAGCAAGTCTAGTGGCGAGCTGGACTCGGGTTCTTCCGGAGAGGACTCTCTGGCAGAGCAAGGGGCAGCAGCTCCAAAAAGTCCTTACAAGCTGCGGAAGAGACGGGAAAAGGAGAAATGAAGGCTGAAGGACTCTGATTTGTGCCTTTGAGAACTTTGAAAGGAGATGATTGGGGGTACTGTTCTTAGTTAAGTTTGAAGATTTAAAGAAAAGGGTAAAAATATTATAAACGTTTGACTCAGGTTATAATGACATAAAAGAAGGAAAGACTTGATGTAATTAAGCTATTGATGATCTCCTCTCTTGGGTTTTTAGTTAGTAGTGGGTTTCTTTACTTTATCCTGTATATGTAGTCCCCCTCCCCCTTTTTCGGTATTAGTTTTGTAGTGTTATAAAAATAATAAAAAATCCCCCCCGGGGGCTCAAAAAGAAATCTTATTTCATGGATAAAATTGTACTATATGGTAGTATTATGTAGTTTCATGTTGTTAAATAAAAAAGAAAAAATGTAATGTATAGTTTGGCTCTCAGAGATAACGTTTTGAAATTAGGGTTCCCAAGTGTGGGTTGGGAAATTCCTGGAGATTTGGGGGGGGGCTGGGGCCTGGGGAGCTGGGCAGACAGTATACGTTGATGTGCCGCCCAGGGCAGGCGGTGACTGAGGTTTTTGCGTGGCCTCAGACTGATGTGACTTTTGCAAGTGGGTTGGCCTGGGCAAACTCTGGAGGATGGCGGAGGACAGGAGGGGCCTGCCATGAGATGGCCCATGGGGTCGCGAAGAGTCGGACTCGACTGTGTGACTGAACAACAACCACCACAGCCACAATGGCATGGGCTAACACATTTGAAAGCAGTGAGCATGGCTGAGTTGTTAAAAAAAAATCTTCACAGGCAGAACTTGGTAGTGAGAAACAGTCCTGGGGATGTGAGGCCAAAATAGTCTTCCCCTACCTACCACCCCTGCCTCCCCTGCTGCTCTGTTGAACAGACACTGCGGGGCCAGGGGAATGTAGGCCCACATCTTCCATTTCCACCCCTCAGCACCAAAGTTTGCGTGGCCAGGGGGTCCTTAAAGGCTGGAGTCCACAGCTGCCAGTGACCTCCAGTGAAGAGCTGCTTGGGACTGGTGCCATGAAACTGGACCGCTGCTCTGCTGTCCCTGCCTTCCTCCCTCTCCTGCCATTAAGGGTTAATGTCGCAATTGTTCTTGTTCATTTTTAAAAAGCCAACTATCTTATGCCTGTCAGTTTACCTCAGTTATCAATCCAGGCTTGGGTGGGTCGCATGCTGGCCCAGCCCTATTCCCTCAGCCCTTTAGTTTTGATTTCCCAGTGGGGACCTGTCGGAGTTTGCAAGTTCATCCTTCAGTCATGAAAGAGTTAACTTGTTTATGTATGCATGCAAGTAAAGTTATCTTTCTTTTAAAGCTTAAGCACAGGGTGGCTCTTGTCTTTTGGATCCCAGCCTCTATTTAAAACAAAATCCCAACAGCTACCCTTGAGATTGTCCTGGAAACTGCAGCTGGTCCAGCGAGCAGTGGTGCGTGTCCTTACGGGGACATTGCTAAGAGCACATATACATCTGGTGCTGCATCAGCTGCCCTGGCTTCCAGTTGAATTCTGGATCAAGTTCAAGGTTCTGGTTCTAACATTTAGAGCCCTGTGTGGACTGGGACCAGCATACCAACAGATGTCCTTCAAAGGGCTTTGCACGCCTATGCCTCATGCTCAGTATCTGCTGGCGACCCCTGGCCCAAAGGATGTCTGCCTGGCCTCAGCCAGAGACAGCGCCTTCTCGGCTCTGGCACCAGCCTGGGGGGAACACACTCTCCCAGTGGGGATCTGGGCCCGGCGGGATTTAATGCAGTTCTGCAGGGCCTGTAGAACGGAGCGGTTATATGCCAGGCCTGTGGCAGTGGCAGAGGCAACTCATTGTCTAGAACAGCCTCCTCTGCTGTGCCTGCTCTGTTTCAGCATGGCTGATTTTCTCACCCACCCATTTGCTCTGTACCATTCCATCTACGGCTCCCCACAATTAGAATCGCTTGGGACTTGAATCATGAGGCAGACACCATCAAATGTTTTACCAATGTTTTAGAAACGCTGTGCATTGGTTAATTAATAATTTGTGGATTTAAAGTTTTATTACATTTTAATTACATTGTATATTTTAACCATGTTGTAACCTGTCCTGAGCCTGCTTTTGGGGGAGGGAGGGTTAAAATTGAATAAGTAAATTAATCAATAAATCATAAACCAGTCATAAACAAATGCTGTACTTAAATGCATCTTACAGTTCAGTGTTCATCTAAATAGTCTATAGTGATATTAATGGCTGTTGAGCTGTTTGGATCATCAGTGCTTTTGTGCATGCACAGTTTTTTTGGGGGAAACTGATGCAAACATCTTCATCATGCATCTGAGTTGTTTAATGCCAAGCCAAGCAGACTGTAATATACTGAGTCAGACCGCGTGGCTGGCTATGGCTCCACGTGGTCAAGCACAAACATCGAGCTTCGCTCTTAGACAATAGACTATGCGGATCCTAGCCCTCACCAATCAGGGGGCTAGGTTCCGGTCATGAGCCTATGGAACTCTCGGCCCCTGAAAAAAACCTATTGGGAAGTGTGTGTGTGTGTTATAAGTGGCGGTTTCACGGGGAATATAAGCCGGCCTGCGAGCCAGCAAAAGCAGTCTTGTTCCTGATCAAATAAAGTACGCTTTGCTGAAATCACTCTCCGTCTGCGTACTTTTCACTGGCGACGAGGATGGGATCCACATCCCTCTAAACATAGACCACATTCCGGGACATCACTGGAGTCGCCTCGCCGAAATCGCCTCCGCCGCTGGCATTGGGCGTTTTTCAAAGGCACTGCTCTTTGCACTGCTCCCCAACTCCGAGCACCGCATCGCTGACTACCAGGCAGCATCACGTTGCTCCTTCCCTACACTCGCTAATTCCTGCCGTTCCCGCCGTCGTTCCACATGGAGCAGAAAGATGGCAACCACCCAGGAAAGCATCGCTGCCTTCGATATCTCCCGCCCCACACAATGGGAGACCTGGCTCGAGATCCTGGAGAACTACTTCGACTGCCACAACATTGTGGACCAGGGAAAGAAAAAAGCCCATCTCCTTCAGGTGTGCGGTATGGACACTGTCTTGCTACTCAAGGACCTCATAGCCCCGAAGCAGACCAAGGATGACCCTACCCCATGCTGGTGAAAGCGCTGACTGGCCATCTTTCACTGAAGCCCACAAAGTTTGCTGAGCGCATGGACTTTTTTGCGCGGGTCCAAGGGCCGGACGAGCTGGCCTCCGAGTTCTTGGCCAGGCTCAGGCGAGCGGCCACCAGTTGTTCCTTTCCCCACCTAGCAGACCCCTTGCTAAACCAGTTCCTGGTGGGGCTAAGGGAGCCGAAGCTCCGCAGGAGGCTGGTCAGCCAGGACGACCTGGACCTGGATAAAGCGATTCGGGAGGTCACCACTTATGAGAAGGCCCATCAAGACCGCCGCGCCAAGGTGGTCCACCGCACCCAAGCGACACCTCGGATGAGGAAGAGAGGTACTACAGGTCCGCCAGCGGGCATCCCAGCACCCACATCAATTGTCCTCCAAAACGAGCAAGGCTTCTACCTCTTCGGCTCCGTGCACCAGTCTGAGGTAGAGGTAGAAGCCTTGCTCGTTTTGGAGGACAATTGATGTGGGTGCTGGGATGCCCGCTGGCGGACCTGTAGTACCTCTCTTCCTCATCCGAGGTGTCGCTTGGGTGCGGTATGTAACTTGCCCCCTGATGGCCCCAACAAAGTGCATGTCACAGTCAGTATAGAGGGGTCCCCCAGCAGCATGGAGGTAGACACGGGGTCTTCATACTCCCTTATCTCCATGGATACGCTCTGCTAATTGTGCCCACCGGGGGGGGCCCTGCAGAAACCACAGGGGTTTGCTTTACGGGACTTTAATAAGAACCTGGTGGAGATCCTGGGCTGGGGCAAGTTCTGGGTGCAGTTTCAGGACTTTAACGGCCCCTTAGAGCTGCTGGTGGTGGAGAAACCATGCTCTAGCTTGCTGGGGCTCTCATGGTTCAGGCCGCTGGGACTGTCGTTGCATGGGATCAACTAAATCCAGTCCCAGGACTTTGGCGCCATGTGTGCAGAATTCCCCTAAGTATTCAATGGCACCCTGGGATGGTTTTTGGGACCCCCATTTCCTTGGACCTGGACCCAGCTGTCCGCCCTATCCACATTAAGGCCAGGCTACCGCCGATTGCAATGAAGCCTAAGATTGAGGCTGAGCTAGATTGCCTGGTGGAACAAGGGGTCCTGGAACTGATCGCGTCAGCCAGGTGGGAAACCCCATAGTCACCCTGGTTAAGCCGAAGGAGGAAGTACACATTTGTGTGGATTACAAATGCATGCTTAACAAAGCCCTGCAGGCTCACGCTTACCCAGTGCCAGTGGTGAGCTACGTGTTGGCAGCTTTAGCGGGGGCCCGTTTGTTTGGCAAATTGGACTTGGCCCAGGCATATCAACAATTGCTGGTTGATGCCGCCACAGCTGAGGCTCAGACCATCACAACGCACAGGGGGGCTTTCAAGGTGCACTGTCTCCAGTTTGGAGTCTCGGTCGCACCGGGTATTTTTCAATCTTTCGTGGATTCACTCCTAAAAGGTATCCCCGGAGTTCAGCCATTTTTAGACGACGTGCTGATCGCAGCCCCGGACCACTAATCTTTCGCAGACCGGCTGCGGGCTGTGTTACATCGCTTCGACACGACGGGCCTCAAGGTCAAGCGGGAGAAGTGTCTGCTGGGGGTCCCTCACGTTGAGTTTCTTGGTTTTGCGGTTGACACCTCCGGAATCCACCACACCATGGAAAAGGTGAAAGCCATCACCCACGCACCACCCCCAAAATCGAAAGCGGAGCTGCAGGCTTTTCTGGGGCTATTGAACTTTTATCATTCCTTCTTGCCCCTCAAAGCTGCAGTTGCAGAGCCACTCCACCGCCTCCTGGACAAAGCTGCACCTTGGGTCTGGGGTCCGCCAAAAGCCACGGCGTTCCAAGCGGTTAAGGACCTGCTGGTTTCAAATTCGGTCCTGGTGCATTTCAACGAGGCCCTCCCCGTGGTGCTGGCTTGTGACACTTTGCCTTACAGGGTCGGGGCGGTCCTAGGACATCAGCTTCCGCACGGCCATGAGGTCCTGGTTGCCTATTATTCACGGACTCTGTCGGTGGCCGAGCGCAACTACGCACAAATTGATAAAGAGGCCTTGGCTATTGTGGCGGGGTTGAAAAAATTTCACCACTATCTGTATGGATGCCCATTCACGGTCCTCATGGACCATAGGCCACTGTTGGGACTCCTCACCCCCGACCGTAAAACCCCTCAGATGATCTCCCCCCGGGTGCTGCGCTGGTCTATATTCACTGCGGGGTACGCCTACACCCAGGTGCACCGCCCTGGGAAGGCGATGGGGCACGTGGACACCCTGAGCCACCTGCCACTGCCTGTCTGTGATCCAGATCCAGCCCCTGCCCACCAGGTCACGCTGCTGGAGTCCCTCCCGGTGCAGCCGGTCCACATCTCGGAGGTGGCTTGCTGCACCTCAAAGGACAAGCTTCTCTGTCGGGTCTTGGACTGGGTGGTGAGGGGGTGGCCCGAGGCCAAGGGAGACCCGGACCTGGCTCCCTTTGTTTCCTGGAAGGATGAACTGTCCATCCACAAGGGCTGTGTAGTGTGGGGAAGCCGGGTGGTCATCCCTAAGCCCTTACGGGAATGGGTTCTCACAGCCCTGCACGAGGCGCATCCAGGGGTGGTGCACATGAAAGCCGTGGCCCAAAGTTATGTCTGGTGGCTGGGGCTGGACAAAGACATTGAGGACTTAATAAAGAGGTTCCAGCCCTGTCAGGCCTCCCGGCCAGAACCCCCTCGAGCCCCGGAAAGGGCCTGGGAATCATCTCACCGCCCCTGGTCTAGGTTACACTTGGATTTTGCGGGAGCTTTCCAGGGGCAGCTTTTCTTTATACTGGTAGACTCTTATAGCAAGTGGCTGGAGGTAGTCCCAGTAACTTCCACGTCATCGAAGGTGGCCATCCGGGCAATGTGGCGGATCTTCAGCACCCAGGGAATTCCCGACACGCTGGTCACAGACAACAGGACAGCTTTTACCTCAAGTGAGTTCCAGGACTTCACGAGATATTACAGTATCTGCCACGTCCGGTCGGCCCCGTTTCATCCCGTGACCAATGGCCAGACGGAACGCATGGTCCGCACAACAAAGGACACCCTCTGCCACCTGGACTCTGCAGATTGGGACTACAAACTGGCGGCTTTCCTGTTCAGCCAGCGAACCATGCCCCACACCACTACAGGGTGCAGTCCGGCTGAGCTACTTCTCGGCCGCCGCCTGATGACCCGGCTGGACTGCCTGCACCCCAATCGAGCCCTGGCAGAGGTACCAGCCACAGATGACCACAAGGCAGCCAGGGGATTCTTCCCGGAGGATCCTGTGTATGCCAGAAACTACGCCAGGGGGCCAGCATGGATTCCGGCTCGAGTGGTGCGTGTTAAAGGTCCCAGATCGTATGAGGTATTGTGTGAAGATGGGCAGATACTACACCGGCACATTGACCAGTTACAGCGACGAATGATACCACCGGAACCCGAGGACATGGATCCCGCTGATGCCACGGATGCCTCAGCCCTTCCACAACCACCCGCTGCAGATCACGGATCTCTCCCGTTAATCGCACATGAGGGCCCTCTCCCAGTGACACCGGGAACGCCGGCACAGGAATCCCCAGCGCCGCCCTCATGGACTCGCGGTGGGGGAGCCAGCAGCAATTCCCGCACTTCGCCGCTTTACCCGCACCAGGAAGTTAGCGGGCCATTTGAAAGATTTTGTCTGTGGGTAGATTGCAGACCAAGGGGGGAGGGGTGTAATATATCCAGTCAGACCACGTGGCCGGCTAGGGCTCCACACAATCAAGCACTAATGTCGAGCTTCGCTCTTAGAGACAATAGACTATGCGGATCCTAGCCTGCACCAATCAGGGGGCTAGGTCCCGGCCGTGAGCTTATGGAACTCTCGACCCCTGTAAATAACTTATTGGGAAGTAGGGGGTGTTATGGGTGGTGGTTTCATGGGGAATATAAGCTGGCCTGTGAGCCGGCAAAAGCTGTCTTGTTCCTGATCGAATAAAGTACGCTTTGCTGAAATCACTCTCCGTCTGCGTACTTTTCACAGACCCTGTGATCAGTTCATGCCTGGCCATCATAGCCAAACATGGCTAAATTATACTGTCAAACATGTTCACCACAAAATCTGGGGCATCCCAGAATTCCAATCCTCAAAGAGCACATCTTCCTGCACCACCTGTTCACACGTGCTGTTTCCCCAGTCAAATCCCTTTAAAAGGTGCTTTCTGGCCACTGGGCTTGTTACCCAGCAGATATCCATTTCCCGCCACTCACTTCATTCAATGGCAACTGCTTTTGAACTCTCGCTTCTCTTCTCCCCAGCTTCTATTTCCAAAAAGGGCAAATTGCCCATCCACTTCTGATCCCAGCTCTCCTGGCATCCTCCAGTGTAACAGCCCACTCTGCCGAGAGCAGCCGGCTCCCCTTGCCATTCATCACCCCTCCCCTTGCCTTAATTGCCACCCACCAGAAGCTTTTCAGGGGCATTAAACATACAAATTATTGTGCAGAGATCCACAAAGTGCTGGTTATCAAGGCCTCTAACGGGAAAGGGCAGAGCAGCCAGAGAGGCTGTTAACATCAAAGCACCATCTGCAACTGCTTGGGAAACACTGTCATTTTGCAAGTGTGTGGCAGGAGCTGGGCACTGCTCTGTGGACAGATTCTTCTCTTGGCAAGGCACTCGCATGAGAATGCCCACCGTGTTGGGGTCTGGGAATTACATACGCCAGGGCCTCATGCGGGGGGGGGGCATTGGCTCCTGTTGGCTCACATTCAGGAGGCTAAAATGTTTGCCATGGGCAACGGAGTCATCTCAAATGGAAATGTGTGGGGAACTCAGGGAATAGGAAATTTGTGGAATTGAGCAAAAAGGATGGAGCTCATGAATTTGTGCAGAAATACTTTTTTTAAAAGCTACAAAACAGCAGTAACAAAACTGGCACCACATTGAGTCTCCCTGCCTCTTTATGCAAACTGAATTAATGCACAAAGCAGGCAAGTTAACAGACATCCTCCAGGCTGATTAAACTCTATTTCTGGGGTGTGGGGAGAAAAAAGGGAAAGCTACCCTCTGCAGGTGCCCAAAGAAAGGGGTGGACAGGTAAGAGAACTACCAGAGAGAACAAGAGAACTGCCTGTGTCTAACGTGGGATTCCACCAGTTGTGCGGCAGGGAGGCTGCCCTTGGAAAGCTGCCTCAGCCCTGAACTCATGAGGTGGCCTTTGGCAAGCAGCCCTCCCAGCCTCACCTGACCCCCCCCCCCAGTAGACTGCATGGGGATAATAAAACTGATCTCCCTTACAGGACTGTTGTAAGAATAACAAAATAATATAGTATTACCTACCAAGATGCTGAATCTGAATACCAAAAGCTGTGCATAAATGCTTGTTAGCAGGAGTGATACCTTCATTGGTGTGGCTTTGTGTGTGTGTCCGTCCCCCTCCTTCTCCTCCAGAAGTGTCAGGGCCTCGGTTTCTGTTCTAGCTGGCCACCCTGGGAAAGAGGGCAGAACAGGGGAGATTAATCAAGGCATGGATGGGGGTGGTCCTTCTGGTGTAAGCTCAAAATTCATGCATGGCAATCAGTCAATATGATTTTTATTTATTTATTTATTTATCCTTCCATTTGTATACCGCTCACCCCCTGAGGGCTATGGTGTGTGTACCAGGCACCCTTTGTAGCGAGTTTTTTTTTTTTGTTGTCTGCGGGCAACGTCCTCCTGGCGCTGGTCTTGATTTACGACTTCCTGGCTGTTGCGACACCTTTCGAGTCTGGGCCAAGCGCACCTCCGTGCATGCTCGCTGTCGGCCTCTGTCCATCAGGCTCCGGCCTGTCACGTTGCCCGCCTCCGCATCTGTCGGCCCAGCCTCCTCTCGCTCGCCAGCTGCCGCCATGCTTCTCCGCTCATCGCTCGCTTGCTCACACCGCCGCCGCTACACCACAAGGGACGGGTGCCCCCCCGCTCTAAGAGCAGGTACCCAATTTGTCTATTTGCCCTTTAACGGGCTTTTGAGACGCTGGGTGGGCGGGAGCTGGGACATAGGGCCAGGAGCTAAATCTGGCCACGGTGGGGGCTCGAACAGCCAAAGCTGCTCGGCCAGATGTAATGCAGGCTTCACTTACCACCTGCGCCACCGGTCCCTGGATGCAACATCTTGGTACTCCACAGCAGGTGACTCAGAGCCATTTGAACCTGCTAATTCCAGCTTGACTGAAGGGGATGCATTGAAAGGATGGAACATAATGAAGATATGAAATGCCTCCTCTTTCATTGGTACTTCATAAGTTTTGCTACCCCCAGCTTTTACCCCCAGGGTGTCTGGATTCTCCTTGCCCATTCTCCTTGTATCTAATTCCACACACAGACACACGGTCATGCTAAAATACTGCACAATCATTCATCTGGAATCAGTACTGCTTCCATTATTAAAAGTGGAGAAATTTGTCTGCAACACTAAGCTGGTCTCTGTGGCATTGTACCCTGCTGAAGTCACTCCCGTCTCCAAAACCCTGCCCTCCCCAAGCTCTGCCCCTCAAATATCCAGGAATCCCCCAACCCAGGGCTGGCAACCCTACTTTCTCTCCATCCCACCAGTATGGTGACCCTCACCAGGTTGCATGAGGGGACACTTCTTCACCCCCCCCCAATGGCTCTTGACAGTGTTGTGAGTGTGCCGTGGTAGCCTTAACCTTGGCATTATTCTGGGCAGGTTCTTGACCTTTCTCTGCCATTTGACTAAACTGGCTGCTAAAATGAACTCTCATAACAATCTGTTGACAAGCTCACTGGTCTCCAGAGGGCTCTAAAGCCAAAACTCTTTGAACACCCCTTTGAGCAACCTGTTTAGCAATCTGCATTCCACTCGGCATTTCAGTTCTGCATACTAATCTGGTTTCTCAAATTCTTGCAAGTACCAATTTAGAGGCAATAGACTATGCGGGACTCTGAACTCTGCACCAGGATGGAATTAACCTTTCTCTGATGCACATGCAGGACATCATGTGGTATCTGTGCAATAAAGTGACCCAGATATTAAGTCAAAGGAAGTAGCATCCTTCAACATGTCAATTTAGATAGATTGAGCCAATTCACACATTTTCGTTTATTTTGCATAATTAATTTTGTTTCGGTTAAACTAGGACACTTCATTTAAATTTCTTGTTGTTCAGTCGCACAGTCAAGTCCAACTCTCCGCAACCCCATGGACCAGATCACGCCAGGCCCTCCTGTCTTCTGCTGTCCTCTGAAGTTTGCTCAATTTCATGTTCATTGCAGCTATGACACTGTCTAACCATCTCATCCTTTGCCGTCCCCGTCTTCTTTGACCTTCAATCTTTCCCAGCATCAGGGTCTTCTCCAGTGAGTGCGCCCTTCTCATTTGGTGGCCAAAGTATTTGAGCTTCAGTTTCATTATCTGGCCTTCCAGGGAACAGTCAGGGTTGATTTCTTTTAGGATTGACTGATTTGATCTTCTTGTAGTCCAAGGGACTCTCAAGAGTCTTCTCCAGCACCATAGTTCAAAAGAATCTATTCTTTGGCGCTCGGCCTTCCTTATTGTCCAACTCTCACAGCCATACATGACTACTGGGAATACCATTGCTTTGACCATGCGGACTTTTGTTGGCAGGGTGATGTCTCTACTTTTTATCATGCTGTTTAGGTTTGCCATTGCTTTCCTCCCAAGGAGCAGGCATCTTTTAATTTCACTGTCACAGTCTGCGGTGATCTGGGATCCCAGGAACGTGAATCTGTCAGTACTTCCAAGACTTCCCCTTCTATTTGCCAAGGAGTGATGGGGCCGGATGCCATGATCTTAGTTTTTTTGATGTTGAGCTTCAAGCCCACTTTTGTGCTCTCCTCTTTTATCCTGAGCAAGAGACTCTTTAGGTCCTCTTCACTTTCTGCCATCAGAGTGGTATCGTCTGCATATCTGAGGTCGTTGATCTTTTCCCCAACAATCTTAATTCCCGCTTGTGATCCATCCAGGCCAGCATTTCGCATGATGTACTCTGCATATATATTAAATAAGCAAGGAGACAATATACATCCTTGTCGTACTCCTTTTCCTATGCTAAACCAATCAGTTGTTCCATATCCGGTTCTAACTGTCGCTTCTTGACCCTTATACAGGTTTCTCAACAGACATGTGAGGTGGTCTGG
>NW_015177178.1:45573-58762 GCF_001447785.1 Gekko japonicus
CGTTTTCAATAACTATCAAAACAAAGCATATTGTTTTTCACATCCCAATTATTTCCCATATATTCCTTAAAGTCCTTCCAGTCTTCAAAAAATTCCTGATCTTCTTTGTTGTTAAGCTTTCTCGTAAATTTATCCGTTTCAGCCATGAAAAGAACTTTTTTAATCCAATCCCAAGTATCTGGCACTTTATCCTGTTTCCAAAATAGTGCATAAGTCATTCGAGCAATTGTAATCAAATACCATAACAGTGTTCTTTTAGTCACATTTACTTCTTCCATTTTAAGCCCCAAAAGCAATAATTCCGGTTCTTTTTTGAAAGTACATTTCAATATTTTTTGCATCTCACCATGGACTTCTGTCCAAAATATCTTAGCTTTATCACAAGACCACCACATATGGTAAAAAGAACCCTCTGTATTCTTACATTTCCAACACTTATTAGACATGTTTTCATTCATATTTGCAATTTTTATGGAGTCATATACCATCTGTACATCATTTTAAAACAATTCTCTTTTAAATTCATACAAGTTGAAATTTTCATTGAGTTTTTCCACAAAAATTCCCAAGATAGATATTTCTTTATTCATATTTATAGCCCATTTTATCATTTGCTCTTTTACCATTTCATCTTCTGTATACCATTTTAACAAGACTTTATAAAATTTTGAAATCATTTTACTACCTTTTCCAACCCATACCAACTCCATTTCATTATTTTCTTCCATAAAACCATAATTTTTCTTATCTGTCTTAAATAAATCATATATCTGTCTATAATTCCACCAATCATATTTATATTCTAAATCTTCTCTATCTTTTAACACAAAGTCTTTACCTTCTATTTTCAGGATATCTCTATATGTTAACCAATCTTCACCTTTAACTCTCGAATATGGATTAAGTACTTCGGCTGGCACTATCCATAATGGTCTTTGTTAAAAAAAAAATCTCTTATACTTCGTCCATGTTTCAAACAGTGATCTTCTCACAAAATGATGCTTAAAAAAAGCTGTCCATTTGTATTTTTCCATACCACAAATAGGCATGCCAGCCGAATTTGCAATCATGCCCTTCCAAAGCCAATGTTTTTTTATTGTCCAAATTAATCCATTGCTCCATTCAAGTCAAACAAGCTGCTTCATGATAAAGTCTAAGATTTGGTAATAGAAATCCTCCACGTTCTTTTGCGTCACATAAAATCTTCATTTTTATCCTCGGTTTTCTACCTGCCCAAACAAATTTTGATAATTCCTTTTGCCATCCATGCAACACCTTAACTTCTCTCACAATTGGTATAGTTTGGAACAGAAACATCAGACATGGTAAAACATTCATTTTGATCACCGATATTCTTCCCAATAACGACAAATTCATTGTATCCCATTTATTAAAATCTTGTTGTATTTTACTCCACAACTTTTCATAATTGTTCTTAAACAAATCGATATTCTTCACTGTCAATTCAATACCAAGGTATTTCACTTTCTTCACAACCTCACATCGTATATTTTCTTGTAACTGCAATTGTCTCTCCGTCTTCATATTTTTACATAACACTTTAGTCTTAGTTTTGTTAACATAAAATCCAGCCAGGTCTCCAAACTCCTTAATCTTCTCCATCAAAACCGGTAAACCAATAAGTGGTTTTTCAACCAAGAACATCACATCATCAGCAAAAGCCCTATATTTGTACGAAAAGCCTTTCAAGGTAAGTCCTGTTATATCTTGCGCTTGTCTTATCGTCCCTAACAATACTTCTAAAATCCAAATAAACAGTAATGGTGACAAGGGGCATCCTTGCCTGGTCCCTTTTTGCATTTTAAAGCAGTCAGTCATTTCTTTATTTACATTCAACGCCACCTTTTGCTCTGAGTATATTGCTTTAAGAAGATTAATAAAAGGTTGGCCGACTTCTATCTTTTCCATTACTTGAAACATAAAATCCCAATTTAAATTGCCAAAAGCTTTTTCGGCATCAACGAATAGGAAGCCAACTTCCTTCTCTGGGTGCTTATCGTAATATTCAATTGCATCTATCACCATTCTTAAGATGTCTCTAATTTGTCTATTTGGCAAGAAACCAGCTTGTTCTTCTATTATGATTTCTTTTAGATATTTCTTGACTCTTTCAGAAATTATTTTGGCAAATATTTTGTAATCATTATTAAGGAGAGAGATAGGTCTATAATTTTTCACATTTGTTAAGTCTTGTCCTTCCTTTGGTATCAATGATATATTAGCTTCTTTCCACGTTTCTGGCACTATCTTTTAATCTCTTATTTCGTTCGATAGAAGTTCAAAAATCGGGGTCAGCTCCTCTTTTAATTTTTTATAACATTTCACTGTAAAACCATCTGGTCCAGGAGCCATCCCCAATTTGGCCTGTTCTATCACAGTTATAATTTCTTCTTTTTGAATTGGGCCGTTCAACATGTCTTTCTCCGATTTCTGTAACACAGGTAATTCCACTTCATCCAGATACTCTTTAATTTTAGGATCTTTTATATTTCTTTTTTGAAACAATTTTGCATAATATTTTAAAAAGACTCTTTTTAGTCCATTTATATCCACAATCTCCTTGTCATCATCAATTATTTTATTTATCAACCTTCTCTCTCTTCTACTTTTTAATTGCCATGCTAAAAATTTTCCCGGCTTATTCGCACCCTCAAAAGATTTTTGTTGCAACTTCTTAAAATTCCAATACATTTCTTGATTTAACATCACATTTAATTGATCTTGTAAAATCTGTATTTCTCTGATTATTTTCTTTTTCCCTGGTTTTTTCTTTAATTCTTGTTCTCCAATTTTCTTGAAGAGATCTCTAGTCCTTCCCATTCTATTGTTTTCCTCTATTACTTTGCATTGTTCATTCAGGAAAGCCTCCTTATCTCTCCTTGCTGTTTTCTGGAAATCTGCATTCAGCTGGGTAAATCTTTCCTTTTCGCCTTTGCCTTTTGCTTTCCTTCTTTCCTCTGCTATTTGTAAAGCCTCATCAGAGAGCCACTTGGCTTTCTTGCATTTCTTTTTCTTTGGGATGGTGGTGATTGCTGCCTCCTGTACAATGTCACAAATGTCTGTCCATAGTTCTTCAGGCACTCTGTCTATCAAATCTAGTCCATTAAACCTATTCTTCACCTCTACTGTATATTCATCGGGGATGCGATCTAGGTCAAATCTGAATGGCCTAGTAGTTTTTCCAACTTCTTCAGTTTAGTTCTGAATTTTGCAATGAGTAGCTCATGATCTGAGCCACAGTCAGCTCCAGGTCTTGTTTTTACTGACTGGATAGAGCTTCTCCATCTTTGACTGCAAATTATATAGTCAATCTGATTTTGGTGTTGCCCATCTGGTGATGTCCATGTGTAGAGTTGCCTCTTAGGTTGTTGGAAAAGGGTGTTCGCTATGACCAGTGTGTTCTCTTGACAAAACTCTGTTAGCCTTTGCCCGGCTTCATTTTGCTTTCCAAGGCCAAAACTTATCTGTTATTCTGGTTACCTTTTGACTTCATACTAAAGTCATTCCAGTCCCCTATGATGATGAGGACATCATTTTTTGGTGTTAGTTCTAGGAGGTGTCGTAGGTCTTCATAGAACCGGTCCACTTCAGCCTCTTCTGCATCAGTGGTTGGGGCATAGACTTGGATTACTGTGATGTTAAATGGTTTGCCTTGGATTCGGACCGAGATCATTCTGTCATTTTTGAGATTGTATCCCAATACTGCCTCTCTCACTCTCTTGTTGACTATAAAGGCCACACCATTTTTTCTATGGAATTCCTGTAGTATTTATACTGGTCTTCTGAGTTAAATTCAGCCATTCCTGTCCACTTTACTTCACTGATTCCTAAGATATCGATTATCAGTCTTGCCATCTCATTTCTGACCACGTCAAGCTTACCTTGATTCATAGATCTTACATTCCAGGTTCCTGTGCAGTATTGTTCTTTGCAGCATCAGACTTTCCTTTCACCATCAGACACATCCACAACTGAGCGTCCTTTCGGCTTTGGCCCAGCCGCTTCACTCTTTCTGGGGTTACTTGTACTTGACGTGGTCAAAAATGAGATGGCAAGACTGAATATCGATATCTTAGGAATCAGTGAACTTAAGTGGACAGGAATGGGCGAAGTTAACAGGAGGCTGAAGTTGGTTCCTTATTCGCACTTCCTTATTCATTCCTTATTCGTTACTTATTCGTTACTTATTCGAAGGGACATATGCTGTATCCTGCAGTTTGCAGTTTGGAGCAGCTGGCACCAGAGCCGTGCTTTGGACCAGGATACAGCATATGTCCCCTCGAAGGGGAGAGTCCTGTAAATGTGGGGGTATATGATATGTAGTGGTCCAGACCTTATTTTGGGGTTCAGAGCTCTCTAACTCACTTTCCTTAGTGTTTCTCAATGACTACACGAATAAGTAATGAATAAGGAATGAATAAGGAAGTGCGAATAAGGAACCAACTTCAGCTTCCTACAAAAGAAAAGTACAGAAGGAACAGTTATTGTGACCTAACATGTTTCCAGCCAATCAGGCCTTCTTCAGTGTCTTCACTGGACTCTTCGGCTGTTGGGGTGGTGTTGCCTGGCAACTGCAGCAGTTCTGCCAAACATTCTGAGCCTTGATTTCTGGAAAGCCCAGCTGTGGGAGGGGGAGCAGGAGCAGACTGGGGGCCAAAACAGCCCAAGAAAGCCCCCCCCAATCATCATGTCCCCTGATGGAGGTGGCCTTGCCAACGATGTGCCCAGGAGCAACTTCTGGGAACTCACCACCAATACGATTTGGCCTGGCCTGGCACTGGTGGCTCCAGAGCCCTCGGTCTGGCCCGCTGCACAGCTGGGACCCGCCCTGAGCTGGTGGCCGCCACACAGCGTAGCCAGACTTTTCGCAGGGAGGCCATGATGGGTGGGAAAGGAGGGGGAGAAGCTGAAGACAGAGGAAGAAATAGAGGTGGGTTGGCTGGAAAGTGGGAAGACGACTAAAAGGGACGATGCCATAGGGATCTCTGCCTTTTCATCTCTGACTTTTGTAGGGTTTTATAATTGTTGTTTTTATAAAGTCCTGCTTACATTCTAAGCTGCCTTGAGTTCCTCCCCAAATGTGGCTCCCCAAAATTTTAACTTTTTAAAACTATGCTTATGGCAACCATGGATGGCTAAAGGGAAACTAGGCACAGGATTTTACTCCACTTGCACCTGCTGATGTGACCTTGGGTCAGTCACAAGCTCTGGCACAGCTGTTCTTGAAAAAGAGCAGTTTCTGTCAGAGCTCAGCCTCACCCACCTCACAGGGTGTCTGATATGGGGAGGGGAAGGGAAAGGAGTTTGTAAGCCGCTCTGAGACTCCCTTTGGGTAGTGAAGGGCCATGGGGTATTATAGATCCAATCTCTTCTTCTTCTTCTACAACACAAAAAAGAGATCCAGCAGCACTTGCATTTTCCCCAGTTTGCTCTCTTATCCACTCATGCCCATTCACGTCCCTTCTCTCATCCTAGGCATGGTGAGGAGGAAGGAAAGGGAACATCTTTTTGGGGTTACTAGGGCAACTCAAAATGCCATCCTAATTCCGTGATTGATTGATTGATTTTTGGCTACGTCTGTTCCTGAGCATACCTTTCTTAACTTTCACAGTTAAATCGGACTTTCAAGGTTCTGTAAGACATGAATTTCGGTGAGATCAATCTACACTTGGGTGAAATCGATCGCCACTTTGCAGATGGCTACGATAGTTAACAATGGAGATTTAACTAAACCTTAGTGTGTGGAAGCACTTAGAGTTCTTGCAGAGTCCTGGCTGATTGAGTGTGGGAGAGGAACGGGCATTGTTTGACTGGGATTGCCTGTAATTGAGAGGAAGTGGAAGGGGCATTGTTTTGCCTGTGATTGAGTGCCTGGGTGAATTTGAATTTGAATAGCTGCTGCCTGACCTCTGCTGGGGGAGGCCTCTATTTAAGGAAGCACCTTGCCAGAGGCAGAGGAGACCAGCTGAGCTCTGAGCAGGAGCAGGAGAGAGAGCTGTGAGAGAGGTGAGTGGGTTTCTTTTACTTGCTTTCAGCTGAGAGAATTCAGCTAAGGATATTTTGTGGGAAAACTGTGTTTAGCAGTGTGTGGAAGCACTTAGAGTTCTTGCAGAGTCCTGGCTGATTGAGTGTGGGAGAGGAACGGGCATTGTTTGACTGGGATTGCCTGTAATTGAGAGGAAGTGGAAGGGGCATTGTTTTGCCTGTGATTGAGTGCCTGGGTGAATTTGAATTTGAATAGCTGCTGCCTGACCTCTGCTGGGGGAGGCCTCTATTTAAGGAAGCACCTTGCCAGAGGCAGAGGAGACCAGCTGAGCTCTGAGCAGGAGCAGGAGAGAGAGCTGTGAGAGAGGTGAGTGGGTTTCTTTTACTTGCTTTCAGCTGAGAGAATTCAGCTAAGGATATTTTGTGGGAAAACTGTGTTTAGCAGTGTGTGGAAGCACTTAGAGTTCTTGCAGAGTCCTGGCTGATTGAGTGTGGGAGAGGAACGGGCATTGTTTGACTGGGATTGCCTGTAATTGAGAGGAAGTGGAAGGGGCATTGTTTTGCCTGTGATTGAGTGCCTGGGTGAATTTGAATTTGAATAGCTGCTGCCTGACCTCTGCTGGGGGAGGCCTCTATTTAAGGAAGCACCTTGCCAGAGGCAGAGGAGACCAGCTGAGCTCTGAGCAGGAGCAGGAGAGAGAGCTGTGAGAGAGGTGAGTGGGTTTCTTTTACTTGCTTTCAGCTGAGAGAATTCAGCTAAGGATATTTTGTGGGAAAACTGTGTTTAGCAGTGTGTGGAAGCACTTAGAGTTCTTGCAGAGTCCTGGCTGATTGAGTGTGGGAGAGGAACGGGCATTGTTTGACTGGGATTGCCTGTAATTGAGAGGAAGTGGAAGGGGCATTGTTTTGCCTGTGATTGAGTGCCTGGGTGAATTTGAATTTGAATAGCTGCTGCCTGACCTCTGCTGGGGGAGGCCTCTATTTAAGGAAGCACCTTGCCAGAGGCAGAGGAGACCAGCTGAGCTCTGAGCAGGAGCAGGAGAGAGAGCTGTGAGAGAGGTGAGTGGGTTTCTTTTACTTGCTTTCAGCTGAGAGAATTCAGCTAAGGATATTTTGTGGGAAAACTGTGTTTAGCAGTGTGTGGAAGCACTTAGAGTTCTTGCAGAGTCCTGGCTGATTGAGTGTGGGAGAGGAACGGGCATTGTTTGACTGGGATTGCCTGTAATTGAGAGGAAGTGGAAGGGGCATTGTTTTGCCTGTGATTGAGTGCCTGGGTGAATTTGAATTTGAATAGCTGCTGCCTGACCTCTGCTGGGGGAGGCCTCTATTTAAGGAAGCACCTTGCCAGAGGCAGAGGAGACCAGCTGAGCTCTGAGCAGGAGCAGGAGAGAGAGCTGTGAGAGAGGTGAGTGGGTTTCTTTTACTTGCTTTCAGCTGAGAGAATTCAGCTAAGGATATTTTGTGGGAAAACTGTGTTTAGCAGTGTGTGGAAGCACTTAGAGTTCTTGCAGAGTCCTGGCTGATTGAGTGTGGGAGAGGAACGGGCATTGTTTGACTGGGATTGCCTGTAATTGAGAGGAAGTGGAAGGGGCATTGTTTTGCCTGTGATTGAGTGCCTGGGTGAATTTGAATTTGAATAGCTGCTGCCTGACCTCTGCTGGGGGAGGCCTCTATTTAAGGAAGCACCTTGGCAGAGGCACGAGCCTCTGGCACGAGCCGAAGGGTGAGCTAAAGGGCTCTTTGCCTGTGGCTCTTAGCCTAGGGACTCTTAGACTAGGGGCGCTGTAAGAAGCCCAAAAAGAGCCAGAAAGACAAGGCCCTAGGCTCTTTGTCTTTCCCGTAAAATAATTTGACTTGATAACAAAACCCACATAAATACCAAGGGTTTAAAAGGGGGATTATATTTATTTATTTTAAAAGAATTATGAAGCCAGAATGCCAGCAGGGGGTTGGGGGCTATCCAGTGTTTTGCACGGAGTGTCACATGTATGACTATCTGCCCACTGGGCAGAAGTCTTGGGTGTGTCCTCGGTGCAAGGAGCTCCTGGTTCTCAGGGAACGTGTGTGCTCCCTTGAGGCCAAGGTGGCTGACCTGGAGAAGCAGAGACAGTCAGCTAGGCGCACAGAAAAGACTCTCGGGGACTTGTTAGCTACGTCCCACTCTGGATCTGGCAGCCCCGCTGCTGTCAGGGAGCATGAGGGTCTAGGGGAAACAGGGCACCATGCTGAGGATAAGGGGAATGTGCCCTCAGAAGGGACCTCTTCCCCAGCTGGTGAGCGGCTCTCCTTTTGCACCAAGGAACCATCCCTGAGCAGGGTGGGAGGGGGGCTCTTGGTAGTGGGTGATTCGATCCTTAGGCAGGTAGACAGCTGGGTGGCGAACCCGCGTACTGACCGTATGGTGACTTGCCTGCCTGGTGCGAAGGTAGCGGACATTACGCGTGTTTTAGATAGGCTGGTAGATAGTGCTGGGGAGGAGCCAGTGGTCGTGGTGCATGTCGGCACCAACGATGTGGGGAAATGCAGTCGTGAGGTCCTGGAGGAGAAATTTAGGCTGCTGGGCAGGAAACTTAGGTCCAGGACCTCCAAGGTAGCCTTCTCAGAAGTGTTACCTGTTCCACGCGCAGGGCCGGAGAGACAGGCAGAGATCAGGAGTCTCAATGCGTGGATGAGACGATGGTGTAGGGGGGAAGGGTTCAGGTTTGTTAGGCACTGGGATACTTTTTGGAACAAGAGGGAGCTGTACAGGCGAGACGGTCTCCACTTGTCCCGAGAAGGAACCAGGCTGCTGGCACTTAAAATCAAAAAGGTGGCAGAGCAGCTTTTAAACTGAATATTGGGGGAAAGCCGACAGGAGATGAAAAGTCTCTGGTTCGGGTTGGCTCATCTGAGAGAGGTGAGGGGGTACCGGTTGCTTTTCTACAGGGAGGTGGATTGAAATTGTCCACAGAGGCCATGGCTGGTGACATGGACTGCCGGACAACGACTCGAGATAGCAAGAGGAAGGATGCAGGCTTAACTTGTAAGGGAAATTACAGCTGTTTCTATACAAATGCTAGAAGTGTCCGAGGTAAAATCGGGGAGTTGGAGTGCTTGGTGTCGGAGGGAAAAATAGACATTGTGGGTATTTCTGAAACTTGGTGGGATGAGGAAAATCAGTGGGACACAGTGATTCCCGGTTATATATTATATCGGAAGGATAGGGGGGGAAGGGTTGGAGGTGGGGTAGCTCTGTATGTCAGAGAGGGTATAAAGTCTAGAAAGATTGAGAGGCTAAGTGAATTGGATTCGCTTCTGGAAGTTCTATGGGTTGAAATAGGGGGGCCAAAAGGAAACTTAACACTGGGAGTTTGTTATCGCCCACCAGATCAAAAGATAGAGGAGGATTATAAAATGATGAATGCCTTAAAGATAGCAACTAGACAAAAACACTGTGTAATAATAGGTGATTTTAACTACCCACACATTGATTGGGTCAATATGTGTTCTAGCCGGGAAAAAGAGATTGAGTTTCTAGACACTCTAAATGACTGTGCTATGGAGCAGATGGTCACGGAACCTACCAGGGGAGAGGCGATCCTTGATTTGGTCCTAAGTAACACTCAAGACCTGGTGAGAGATGTAAAAGTGATTGCACCGCTTGGAAACAGTGATCATAATGTTGTTGAGTTCATCATTTGTACAAATAGAGAATTGGCCAAAAAGACTCACACAACCATTTTTAACTTTAAAAGGGGTAATTTCTCTGATATGAGGGGACACGTGGGGAGGAAACTGAAAGGAAAAGTAGAAAGGGTCAAAACAATTGGGGAAGCTTGGGATCTATTTAAAACTACGATCCTAGAAGCTCAAAAAATATATATTCCGCAGGTTAGGAAAGGCACAAACAGGTATAGGAAAAAGCCTGCATGGTTAACAAACAGAGTAATGGAGGCTGTAAAAAGTAAAAAGAATTCCTTTAAGCAGTGGAAAGCTAGTCACAGTGAGGCTGATAAAACGGAACACAGGCTATGGCAAATAAAATGCAAGTCTGAGGTCAGGCAGGCAAAAAGGGAATATGAGGAGCATATAGCAAAAAACGTAAAAACCAACAATAAAACTTTCTTCAAATACATTAGAAACAGGAAACCAGCCAGGGAGGCAGTGGGGCCCTTGGACGACCAAGGGGTAAAAGGAGTATTGAAGGATGATAGGGAAATTGCTGAGAAGCTAAATGCATTTTTTGCCTCTGTCTTCACTGTGGAAGATGAGAAGTGCTTGCCCACTCCAGAACCACTGATTTCAGGAGGGGTGTTGAAAGACCAGAGTCAGATTGAGGTGATGAGAGAGGAGGTCCTAAAACTGATAGACAACTTAAAAACTGATAAATCACCAGGCCCAGATGGCATACATCCGAGAGTTCTGAAAGAACGCAAATGTGAACTTCTGGAACTCCTTACAAAAATATGTAATCTTTCCTTAAAATCTGCCTCCATTCCTGAGGACTGGAAGGTAGCTAATGTCACTCCCATCTTTAGGAAGGGTTCCAGAGGAGATCCGGGAAATTACAGGCCAGTCAGTCTAACGTCGATACCAGGTGAATTGGTGGAAACCATTATTAAGGAAAGAATTAGTAGGCACATAGATGAACAAAAGCTATTGAGGCAGACTCAGCATGGGTTCTGTAAGGGAAGATCTTGTCTCACTTACCTGTTAGTGTTCTTTGAGAGGGTGAACAAACATGTGGACAAGGGGGATCCAATAGATATTGTTTACCTTGACTTCCAGAAAGCTTTTGATAAAGTTTCCCATCAAAGGCTCCTAAGTCAGCTCAAAAATCATGGGATCCTTTTATGGATCAAAAACTGGCTAATTAATAGAAAACAGAGAGTGAGTATAAATGGGGAATTATCTCAGTGGAGGGTGCTAAGCAGTGGGGTACCGAAGAAATTGGAGATATGGAAGTGTGGAGCAGACTTCTTGAGGATGATAAAAGCCATATATAAAAAACAAACCGCGAAAATACAAATAAATAAAGAGATGACACATGATATAGAAATAAAGAAAGGGACCAGACAAGGGTGCCCATTATCGCCACTGTTGTTTATTTTCACTTTAGAGACATTATTGGAACAAGTACAACACAATGAACAAATTAAGGGACTGAAAATAAGAGGAGAGGAGTTTAAGTTCCAGGCGTACGCAGATGATGTGGTATTCATATTAGAAGACCTGATAAACTCGATAGTAAAATTAACGCAGACAATACAGAAGTACGGACAAGCAGCCAGACTAAAAATCAATTTCAAAAAGACAAAGATAATAACAAAAAACTGCACAGAAAAGCTCAGTAACTAACTACAAGAGGTGTCTAAGATGGAAGTAGTTAAAAAAGTTAAATATTTAGGAATTATAATCTCAAACCGAAATATAACTCTAATAGAAGATAATTACAATAAAATGTTTAAGAATATTAAAAAAGATTTGGTGAAATGGAAAGATCTGAAGATCTCATTGTTGGGAAGAATAGCCGTCATCAAAATGAATATCTTACCCAGATTTTCATTCCTAGCACAAAACCTACCGGTGTTAAGAAAAGCAAGATATTGTACTGAATGGGATAATGTCTGCAACAAATTTATATGGGAAAATAAAAAACCAAGAATAAACCGAAAATACCTGCAAGACAAAAAGGAGAGGGGCGGCTTCGGAGTACCAAATTGGAGACTGTATTACAAAGCGGCTGCACTAACCTGGATTAAGGACTGGGTGACGCTAGATAATGATAGGCTGTTGAAATGGGAAGGAATTAACTTGGCCATGGGATGGCATAATTATATATGGCACCAGGAAGGAAAAATTACTAGGAATTTCACGCAACATACTATAAGAGGAGCATTGATGGATGTATGGAAAGAGATAAAAATAAGACATTACTTAAAGACACCTAAATGGCTGGCACCTATAGAGGCAATAACAATGCCAACCTTGATGGAGGTAAAAAGGAAAGTAACGTACGATGATTTGCTAGAGGGAAACAATAATATAAAGACGGATGAACAGTTAGAAAAACAAAACATTAAACTGACTTGGTGGGATAGAACACAAATAATTGCAAGACTTAAAATAGATAAAAAAGAGGCTTTTATGAAGAAAAAAACAAGTTGGATTAGATCTGGCTTTCCTCCAATGATAAAATGATGCAAAAATTATATAAAATGCTATTGGAGGAATGGCTAGCCGGAGAAATGGTTAAAAAGACAATGGTGACATGGTCTAGAGATTTGGGGGAAAACATTGAAGTAGAACAATGGGTTAAAATGTGGCAGTCAATAAAGTTAACCCGGGCCACACCATTTAAAGAAAATATTTATAAAATGCTATACAGATGGCATTGGACACCAGAGAAGCTAGCGAAATGTTACACCAACGCAAATAGTAATTGCTGGAAATGCAAAAATAATGTGGGCACGTATATGCATATGTGGTGGAGATGCGATAAAGTCCAGCGCTACTGGAAAAGAGTATATAAAATGATTAATGAAATTATGGGTGTACAAATACCATTCAAAACAGAGATTGCACTGTTGAATAAGTAATACTGATAAATATGTTATGATATACTGCTTTACGGCAGCGAGAATTTTATTAGCAACAATGTGGAAGGAGGAGACAGTACCTCCAAATAAAGAGGTAATAGATAAAATTCTGAATGTAGTTGAAATGGACAGATTAAATGTAAGATTACAATGTAAAAGTAGAATGATACTTGAAAAAAGGTGGCAGCCGTTTTATACCTGGCTGGAAAATGTAAATACATAATGACTCACAAGTATAAAATGAAAAATCGAAGTTTGTTGTGTATAACAAAATGAAAATAAACTTTTTTTAAAAGCCAATATCATAATGCCCCTATATAAATCAATGGTGCAACCTCATTTGGAATACTGTGTGCAGTTTTGGTCACCACACCTTAATAAGTGTATTATAGCTTTGGGAAAAGTGCAGAAAAGGGCAACTCGAATGATAAAAGGGTTGGAACACTTTCCCTATGAGGAAAGGTTAAAGCGCTTAGGGCTCTTTAGCTTAGAGAAACGACGACTGAGGGGTGACATGATTGAGGTTTTTAAGATTATGCATGGGATAGAGCAGGTAGAGAAAGAGGTACTTTTCTCCCTTTCTCACAATACAAGAACTCGTGGGC
>NW_015177178.1:59123-59263 GCF_001447785.1 Gekko japonicus
ACTCTCTAAAAAAAAAAAAAAAAGTTAGTATCTGTCTCCTGAAAAAAAATTAGCTAGAATCTATGAAACTACGTTGCACAAATTAGAAAGATCAGGAGCAGAAGGACTGAAAACAAAGGGGAACCAAACACTGCAAGATA
>NW_015177179.1:0-4063 GCF_001447785.1 Gekko japonicus
GGAGGTGCTGTGGCTCAGGGGTAGAGCATTTGTTCGGCATGCAGAAAGCCCCAGGTTCAATCCCAGGCATCTCCAGCTAAAAAGACCAGGTCAATGGTGATGGGAAAGACCTCTGCCTCAAACCCTGAAGAGCCGCTGTGAGTCTGAATGGACCATGCTGACCTGGGTAGGCCGATGCTCTGATTCAGTATAAAGCAGCTTCATGTGCGTTCATGTCTAAAACACCACTAGAGCCAGAGTGGCGTAGTGGTTAAGAGCGGCAAACTCTAATCTGGAGAGCTGGGTTCGATTCCCCCACTCCTCCTCCACATGACGCCTGCTGGGCGACCTTGGGCCAGTCACCATTCTCTCAGAACTCTCTCGGCCCCACCTGCCTCACAAGGTGCCTGTTGTGGGGAGAGGAAGGCGATTGTCGGCCGTTCTGCGACTCCTAAAGGTAGAGAAAAGCAGGGTATGAAAATTTGACTGCTCTTCTTTAGAGGAGGGGCTGTGGCTTGGGGGAAGAGCCTCTGCTTGGCACGTATAAGGTCCCAGGTTCAATCTCTGGCATCTCCAGCTAAAAGGACCAGGCTGGAGGTGATAGGAAAAACCTTAACCTGAGACCCTGGTTTAGTGGCAGAGCCTCTGCTTGGCATGCAAAAGGTCCCAGGTTCAATCCCCGGCATCTCCAGCTAAAGGGACGAGGCTGGAGGTGATAGGAAGGACCTTAACCTGAGACCCTGGCTTAGTGGCAGAGCCTCTGCTTGGCATGCAGAAGGTCCCAGGTTCAATTCCCGGCATCTCCAGTTAAAAGGACCAGGCAGGAGGTGATGGGAAAGACCTTGATCTGAGACCCTGGCTCAGTGGCAGAGCCTCTGCTTGGCCTGCAGAAGGTCCCAGGTCCAATCCCCGGCATCTCCAGTTAAAAGGACCAGGCAGGAGGGGATGAGAAAGACCTTGACCTGAGACCCTGGCTCAGTGGCAGAGCCTCTGCTTGGCCTGCAGAAGGTCCCAGGTTCAATCCCCGGCATCCCCAGCTAAAAGGACCAGGCAGGAGGTGATGAGAAAGACCTTGACCTGAGACCCTGGCTCAGTGGCAGAGCCTCTGCTTGGCATGCAGAAGGTCCCAGGTTCAATCCCCGGCATCTCCAGTTAAAAGGACCAGGCAGGAGGTGATGGGAAAGACCTTGACCTGAGACCCTGGCTCAGTGGCAGAGCCTCTGCTTGGCATGCAGAAGGTCCCAGGTTCAGTCCCCGGCATCTCCAGTTAAAAGGACCAGGCAGTCGGTGATGGGAAAGACCTTGACCTGAGACCCTGGCTCAGTGGCAGAGCCCCTGCTTGGCATGCAGAAGGTCCCAGGTTCTGAGACCCTGGCTCAGTGGCAGAGCATCTGCTTGGCATGCAGAAGGTCCCAGGTTCAATCCCTGGCAACTCCAGTTAAAAAGGACCAGGCAGGAGGTGATGAGAAAGACCTTGACCTGAGACCCTGGCTCAGCGGCAGAGCCTCTGCTTGGCCTGCAGAAGGTCCCAGGTTCAGTCCCCGGCATCTCCAGTTAAAAGGACCAGGCAGTAGGTGATGGGAAAGACCTTGACCTGAGACCCTGGCTCAGTGGCAGAGCCTCTGCTTGGCTTGCAGAAAGTCCCAGGTTCAATCCCCGGCACCTCCCGTTAAAAGGACCAGGCCGGAAGTGATGAGGAAAACCTTGACCTGAGACCCTGGCTCAGTGGCAGAGCCCCTGCTTGGCATGCAGAAGGTCCCAGGTTTAGTCCCTGGCATCTCCAGTTAAAAGGACCAGGCAGGAGGTGATGGGAAAGACCCTTCGCCTAAGACCCTGCCAGTCTGAGTAGGCAATACTGACTTTGATGGGCCAAAGTCCGATTCAGTATAAGGCAGCTTTATGCATTCATGTGTGAGTGAGGACAAGGTTCTTGCTAGTCAGATGTCATGTGGACGAGGCACGTCCCTCTGTGGCTTGTGGTATTAGCTTTGTTCTGGGGATAAGAACCGGCCGCCTTATCTTCCCCGGGCGGCTGAAGGAAGGCCTTTATTCCTAGAATGTTGCCTTCCTTTAAGGAGAGCCACATTATTCTGGGTATTCGATATGCCTTTCTGGTTTTTCTGTGGGCTGGCCTCACTTTGCCAAGCCAGACTGGCTGGATCCATCCATGTTAATTGGGTGTGGCAACGGTACATCATCCATTCCCAGTCCATTCCTTGACGTGAGATCGTGCAAGGGTTGCCAACTTTGGGCTGAGAAATCCCCGGAGATTTGGGAGTGGATTTTAGAAATAGGAAGATGAAGAGATTGGGTTTATACCCCACCCTTCACAGAGTCTCAGAGCGGCTTACAAACTCCTTTTCCTTCCCCTCCCCACAACAGACACCCAGTGAGGTAGGTGGGGCTGAGAGAGCTCTCTCGAGAACAGCTCTGAGAGAACTGTGGCTTGCCCAAGGTCATCTAGCCAGGTGCAAGTGGAGGAGTGGGGAATCAAACCCGGTTCTCCCAGATTAGAGTCCGCGCACTTAACCACGACACCAAACTGGCTCTCAAGCTGGTACGTGGGGGTGATGACTTCTGTAGTCACGGAAGCTAAGGCAGAAAAACTCTCTTAAAGAGGCCAGTTCCTTGACACAGGGTTAGAAGGGATCCTAGAGGTCACCTACTCCAACCCCCTTGGCTCAGTGCGGGAATTAGTGAGCTACAGCACCTCACTCTGCTTAAAGGAACGCACGCCTTTTAAAAATGTTTTAAAATGACTGAAGAAAGCATTTAGAGGAGACATTCTTGGGGGGGGGCTGTGCCTTTAAGAAAGGGGGCAGAACCCCCAAGAGCCCTGCAGCTACAGGCCTGACTGCTGAGACTGAGGATTGAACCTAGGAACTACTGGGTGCCGAGCAGATGCTCTGTCAGTGGGCCGCGGCCGCTCCCCTAAAGGACAGCTGGGCCTGTATCTAATTGGGGAGCTTGGAAACCCAGAACAGCGTCCGCCCCCCTGGCTAGAACCAGGGCTATTCTGAGTTGTGACCCTGCATGCCCAAGTGCTCCTCAACTGCCTATCCCCGCATTTGCCCCTTGCTTATGTTCTGGCAGGGAGTGTCACACAGTGGCCAGAACTACCAGGTGCCCTCAGGAGGTCCACCAGTGGGGCCAGGACACCAGAAGCCCATCCCACTCCCTGTCCCCCCCCCCCCCCAAGCACCAAGGATGCAGAGCTTCACTGCCCCAGGCATAAGAATATAAGAGAAGCCTATGCTGGATCAAGTCAATGGCCCATCTAGTCCAACACTCTGTGTCACACAGTGGCCAAAGATACCAGGTGCCCTCAGGAGGTCCACCAGTGGGTCAAGGACAATAGAAGCCCTCCCACTATTGCCCCCCCCCAGGCACCAAGGATACAGAGCATCGTTCCCCCCAGACATAAGAACATAAGAGAAGCCATCTTGGATCAGGCCAGTGGCCCATCCAGTCCAACACTCTGTGTCACACAGTGGCCAGAAATACCAGGTGTCCTCAGGAGGTCCACCAGTGGGGCCAGGACACCAGAAGCCACTCCCAAGCACCAAGAAGACAGAGCATCACTGGCCCCAGACCGAGAGTTCCTATCTATACCTTGTGGCTAAGAGCCCCTGATGGACCTCTGCTCCAGATGCTTATCCAATTCCCGGTTGAAGCCGTCCATGCTTGTAGCTGCCACCACCTCCTGTAGCAGTGAATTCCATGTGTCGATCACTCTTTGGGTGAAGAAGGACTTCCTTGCAGATGTAAGAAGGGTGGGCGCGCCCTCGGCACCGTCCAGGTGTCTGCCTCGGAGGCCTGCGCGGTCAGGTAGTCCTGTGCTGGGCGCCGCCCCCAGAAGGCTGAGCATTGGATGCTTTGCAGCCTGTCCCGGAATGCAGAAGCGGATGTCGGGGTTAGCCCCTGTGGTTGCCGAGGCTTGGTCTTCCCACGCGTTCAGTGTGCTGGGGGAGAGACCGCTCCGGTCACAGGCGAAGGAAGGTGAAACCCCCACCCTTCGTGTGCCGTGAATCTGTGATTTCCGGGCATCACACCCCTGAAAACGCACTCAGACGGCCCCTGCTGA
>NW_015177179.1:5503-22729 GCF_001447785.1 Gekko japonicus
ATCGTCGGAGGGGAAACCATAGAGTTTTCCCTCCGACGATCGGGGCCACGCCCCCAACGTGATTGATGTGGTTGCGTCACCTCTGGTGACGCAGCCACACTGCGCTTCGGGGGGCGGAGTTCCCCCCGGGGCCCGATTCCGCGGTGGTGGAAATCGGGCCTCCAAAGCGGGGGTTTACCCGCCACCCGCCCCCACTTGGCAGCCCTAATTGGACTGGAGGGTGGGGCTGGGGCTTGTGTCTCCTTACTGTACTTCCTTAGCTCCTTCCAGGGCCTCCTGCCCAGAGTCGCCTATGGCCGAAGGTACTTTTAGAGGTAGCTTGCACTGTGGGTTTAGCTCCTGACGCTCACGTTGGGGGGGAAGACGGGTGTGGCTCAGAGGCAGCGCATCTTCTTGGCATGCAGAAGGCCCCTAAGTTTGATACCTGGCATCTCCCATTAACAAGGGTCGGATAGTGGGCAGCATGAATGTTGCATACTGAGACAACCACGTGCAAGGTCGGGTCTGCACGCAGTCCTGCGAAGAGCTGAGCTTAGCTCGTACGAACAATAGACGGTCGGATCCTAGTCCATTCCAATCGGGAAGCTAGGATCCTAGAGTTAACCTGTTAAGCACGAGCACTGTAAATAAACCTATCACGGGTGTTGGTGTGTGTGGGGTGTGGTTTGCCTTGGGGTTATAAGCCAGCCTGGTTGTTGTCTTGTTCCCGAATAAACTATGAGCTGATTCACTCAACTATGCATCGGACCCAGTATATTATAGTGAAAGACCCCTGCCTGAGACCCTGGAGACCGCTGCCTGGCAAGGATTCCATACTAACCTTAAGAGATCAAGATGGGTAGCCGCGTTAGTCTGCTTGTAGCAGTAGAAAAGAGCAAGAGTCCAGCAGCAGTTTAAAGACTAACAAAATTTGTGACAGGGTGTGAGCTTTCATGAGTCACGGCTCACTTCTTCAGAAAGCTCGTACCCTGCCACAAATTTTGTTAATCTTGAGAGGGCTAATGGACTCTTGCTCTTCTCCATTAGTAGACCCAGAGAGTCTGTCTGACTCAGCATGAGGCGGCTTTGTGCATTCATGTGCTCGGTAGTTGCAAGAGATTGCATTGGTGGCTTTTAAAGAGGACTGTCTCTCGCCTTTCTCTGAGGGTCTCCCGCAACTCTCTGTTCTGCCCAGTCGGGATCCTCCTGACTCTGAGCCAGTAGTCTGCTTGCAGTCTGGTGTAGTGGTTAAGTGCGCGGACTCTCATCTGGGAGAACCGGGTTTGATTCCCCACTCCTCCACTTGCACCTGCTGGATGACCTTGGGCAAGCCATAGGGCTTGACTGTTCTTGAAAAAGAGCAATTTCTGTCAGAGCACTCTCAGCCCCACCTGCCTCACGGGGTGCCTGTTGTAGGGAGGGGAAGGGAAAGGAATCTGTAAACCGCTCTGAGACTCTTTTGGGTAGTGAAGGGCGGGGTATCAATCCAATCTCTTCTTCTTCTTCTTTTACCTCACAGGGTGCCTGTTGTGGGGAGGGGAAGGGAAATGAGTTTGTGAGCCGCTCTGAGACTCCTTCGGGTAGTGAAGGGCGGGGTATAAATCCAATCTCTTCTTCTTCTTCTTTTACCTCACAAGGGTGTCTGTTGCGGGGAGGGGAAGGGAAAGGAGTTTGTAAGCCGCTCTGAGACTCCTTCGGGTAGTGAAGGGTGGGGTATAAATCCAATCTCTTCTTCTTCTTCTTTTACCTCACAGGGTGTCTGTTGTGGGGAGGGGAAGGGAAAGGAGTTTGTGAGCCACTCTGAGACTCCTTTGGGTAGTGAAGGGCGGGGTATAAATCCAATCTCTTCTCTTCTTCTCTATGATTCTATGATTACAGAGCCTAACAAGATTTTGGGGGCATGACCTTTTGAGAGAGAGCGTTCCCTTCATCAGATAAAAGTCAGAATAGAGATCTTGGGTTCCTTATTTCCCAGTCAGAAGCTGGGAGGGGCGTGGGCAATGAAGAGGGACCGGGATCAATGCTCCCTCTAAGCTGTGGAGTCTTGTGAGCAAAGATTCCACTTTGTGAGCGACTGGCATTAAATTTGTGAGCGAGCGATTTGGCTCCTGCCATGAATCAGTTTGCTTTGGAGCCATCCCTTCCTAAGCTAAGACCAAAGTGTGAGCCGGAGGCTAAAAAAATGTGAGCTGGCTCACACTAGCTCAGCTTAGAGGGATCAGTGGCAGTGCTCGCCCTAAGCTGTGGAGTCTTGTGAGCAGAAATTCTACTTTTTGGATTTCTCTGCACCCCCAGAAAGTCCCCTGAGTCTGTAGAAAAAGCCCCCCTCCCCATTCAAGTTGTGAGCCAGTGATTTGGCTGCGGCATAAATTAGTTTGCCCTGGAGTCCTCCTTCCTGAGCTGAGACACAAATGTGTGAGCCGGAGGCTAAAAACCTGTGAGCTGGCTCACACTTAACTCAGCTTAGGGGGAACACTGCCTGGGATGCAAAGGTAGAAATGCGCCTTGTAATTTCCTCCTCGGCTGTGCTCACGCCGATTCAGTTTTGCATTGCACCTTTGTGTTGCTTTCAAAACCCTTCAGCCCGGGTGGTAAAGACACAGCGGTCTCCCTTCCTGCTTGGATCCGACGAAGAGGGCTTTGCCTCTCTGAAGCTCACACCCTGGTCTCTCTGGGCTGGAACGGACCTGGCGAAAGGGTGGGGGCTTTCAGCCAGGCCCTAAGCTGATGTCCCTTGTGGGGGCTTTCGGCCAGGCCCTAAGCCGATGTCCCTCCCCCCCTCCCCAAATCTAGCCGGAACGCGGGGCACAAGAAGGAATTTACAGGAGTTTGGGCTAGACTGGAATCCAGCGCCGGTCTCAGACGGCAGTGAGTCACTGGGCCACAGACGCTGACTCAGACCATCCCAGACTGGCAGCAGGCACAGAGTAGGAGAAGCGCTTCTCTCTCTCCCCCCCTTCCCCGCCCCATCCATGCCCAGAGACTACGGGGAGAAGGAGCTGGGGGTGGGGAAGGGGGACGCAGTCGATCGTGTGTAAGGGAGCCAGGAATGGCTTTGGAAGCGGGAGGGGGAGGTCTCCCTGCAGTGTCCCCTCTAAGCTGAGTCGGTGTGAGCTAGCTCACGGTTTTTTAGCCTCCGGTTTCGGACCGTGAGCTCGCTTTCCACTTCAGTGCCGGTAGCTCACCGAATCCAAAAAGTAGAATTTTTGCTCACAAGACTCCGCAGCTTAGGGGGAGCACTGCCACTGTTCCCTCTATGCTGAGCTAGTGTGAGCCGGCTCACAGTTTTTTAGCCTCCGGCTCGAATTTTTGCCTTTGCCCCTTTCACCCGGGAAGGAGGGCTCCAGAGCAAACTGACCGAGGCAGCAGCCAAATCGCTCGCTTTCCACTTCAGTGCCGGGAGCTCACCAAGTCGAAGGGTTGCTCATGAGACTCCACAGCTTAGAGGGAGCACTGCCTCCATGCCTCTTTGCTTTCCCGGCCATGTTTCCTCCCTCCCCCCCCACCAGCTCACGGTCCAAGGATGTTCTGGCCGGGAGTCCTTTCCCAGGAAGGCAGGATGTGGTGGGGGGGAGGCGGGCCTTTGCTTGCGGAGGGATGTTCTCTCCCCTCCCCCCCCCCAAAAGGAGGATCCTGTTGGGATAAGGGGAGCCGCCGCGGGGCCGGCCACTCCATATAAGGCGAAAGAATGCTGGCGCGGCTCTGCGCAGGGGTGGGCGGTGCAAGCGGCTGGCGGGGGAGGCGTCCGGGATGTCCTGTCTCTCTCCCCTCCCCCCCCCACCAGTGGTGGCGAAGGGATGGAAGACTTAAGCCAGAACAAAAGGCCAAGAGCTCCGTCCTGGGCCGGGCCGGTCTCTGGCAGACGGGAGGCATCGCCCTGCGTTTAGCCAGGGGGGGGGGGGGGCTTTGTGGCTCGGGATTGGTGTTACCTCTAAGCTGAGTGAGTGTGAGCCAGCTCACCATGTTTTAGCCTCTGGCTCACACCTTTTTTGTCTCGGCTTCTCAGGAAGGGGTGGCTCCAGAGCAAACTGGTTTAGGCAGCAGCCAGATCGCTCGCTCACAACTTCCATGCCAGCAGCTCCCAATTTCTGCTCACGGGACAGCTTAGAGGGAGCATTGCTCCAGAGCAAACTAAGGTATGCAGCAGCCAAATTGCTCACGCGCAACTGTAATACATATAAGAACATAAGAGAAGCCAATGTTGGATCAGGCCCGTGGCCCATCCAGTCCAACACTCTGTCGCACAGTGGCCAAAAACACCAGGTGCCCTCAGGAGGTCCACCAGTGGGGCCAGGTGGACACTAGAAGCCCTCCCACTCCCCCACCCCAAGCACCAAGAAGACAGAGCATCACTTGCCCCAGACTGAGTTTCTATCTATACCTTGTTGCTAATAGCCACTGATGGACCTCTGCTCCATATGTTTATCTAATTCCCTCTTGAAGCCAGCCAGGCTTGTAGACGCTGCCACCTCCTGTGGCAGTGAGTTCCATGTGTTAATCTCTTTTTGGGTGAAGGACTTCCGTTTATCCACTCTAACCTGACTGCTCAGCTATGTCATTGAGTGCCCACAAGGAGTTCTTGTATTGTAGCTCTCAAAGTGGAATCTTCGCTCACGAGACTCCGCAGCTTAGAGGGAGCGTTGCTTAGGATGCCGTTCGTCACCTCCATGCCGGGAGAGGAGACGGATGAAGCGTAACAGCAGGGGCTCGGCTAACTGCTCTCCGCATGGCACAGTTACAAAGGGTGCCTTTACACATCAGTCTCCAATTCTGATACGTTTGATAGACTTATCCTCCATGAATCTATCTAATCCTTTGGCCTCTGTGTGAGACAGGATGCTGGACTAGATGGACCACTAGTCGGATCCAGCAGGGCTCTTATGTTCTTATGCTGATGTTATGGCGGAGTGCAGGAGTCCTGGTTTGGAGTCTGGCCATGGGCAGGTCCTGGAATATCTGTACAGTCAGATCACACGTTGGGGTGCTGAGGGACATCTGCGTCCTGGGATATTTGGCTTTGTATGACATCCTCCCCCGTAGTAACCCCACATGGAATTTCCTGCTCCTGGGCAAGGGCTGTTTCTGTGTACATTCTGTACAGGAGACTATTATGTGGAGAGGGGCTGTGGTTTAGTGGCAAAGCCTCTGCTTTTGCATGCAAAAGGTCCTGGGTTCGATCCCCGGCATCTCCAGTTAAAAAGGATCCGTCAGGAAGTGATAAGAAAGACCTCCACCTGAGACCCTGGCTCAGTGGCAGAGCCTCTGCTTGGCATGCAGAAGGTCCCAGGTTCAGTCCCTGGCATCTCCAGTTGAAAGGACCAGGCAGGAGGTGATGAGGAAGACCTTGACCTGAGACCCTCGCTCAGTGGCAGAGCCTCTGCTTGGCATGCAGAAGGTCCCAGGTTCAGTCCCTGGCATCTCCAGTTGAAAGGACCAGGCAGGAGGTGATGAGGAAGACCTTGACCTGAGACCCTCGCTCAGTGGCAGAGCCTCTGCTTGGCATGCAGAAGGTCCCAGGTTCAATTCCCGGCATCTCCAGCTAAAAGGACCACGCAGGAGGGGATGTGACAGACCTCCGCCTGAGACCCTGGCGAGCAGCTACCTTGATGGACCAGCGGTCTGATTCAGAGTAAAAGAGCTTTATGTGTGAGACCACTTGCGTAGAGTCTGGGTTTAACACCCCAGGTCGGAGCCTCCAGCACGTGCGTTTAAATGCTGGGAAGCTGAAGCCCGTGATGCCGAATGCACGGACACGTTCTTGAAGCAGCACTTTAATCGTGCTCTTCCTGTGTTCGATGCTATCCATGTAGCACCTGCAGAAGATCTGCTGGCCAAGAGGTGAGCCTTTCAGTCCCGTGAAAGCTTGTTTGCATATACTAAGGGGACTTGAAAAGGGCCATCTTGGTCATGCGGATTCTGTAGCCCTTATAATTCATGCAGATCGGGAGAAGTTTGCATTTTGCGTGTTCTGGATTGGGAGGCCCCATGACCCGGCTGGCCCTGGTTGAATCAATGGGTGGGAGACCACCATGGAAGTCCAGGGGTTCTATGCAGAGGCTGGATCTCGTCAGATCTCGGAAGCTAAGCAGGGTTGGCCCTGGTTAGTATTTCCATGGGAGACCGTCGGGAAGCTCCAGGGTTGCTATGCAGAGGCAGGCAGGGGCAAACCGTCTCTGTTCCAGTTTGGTGTCGTGGTTCGGAGCGTGGACGCTAATCTGGGAGGACCGGGTTTGATTCCCAACTCCTTCACATGAAGCCAGCTGGTCCGACTTTGGGTCAGTCACAAGTTCTTTCGGAGCAGTTCTCTCATGAGCAGTCCTCGAAAGAGCTCTCTCGGTCCCACCTGCCTCACAGGGTGTCTGTTGTGGGGAGGGGTAGGGGAAGGGGAAGGGGAAGGAGATTGTAAGCCGCTCTGAGACTACTTTGGGTAGTGAAGAGTGGGGTATGAATCCAATCTCTTCCTCCTCTTCCTCCTCCTGTTGCTGCTGCTGAAAGCTGTGGTGTCGTCGTGAGTCGGCTGCAGCTAGACAGTGTTTTCCATCACATGGAAGGAGACGATGGGACCTGCAGGTTACCAAGACCCCACCCCGGACCATGGCAAATCTAATCCACTCTCTGGTCTGGGAAGTTTTTAATGCTTCGAAGCCACAAGTGTGTGGTCATAACTCATAGGGGCTGGGTGGTTTTTTGCTTCATTTCCTCCTTTGATTTACTGCTTTTTTCTTTTTTAAACCGTGCCGCTCTCCCCAGCTGGGGACCCAAAGTGGCTTACGTTGTTGAGACTGTTTGGTGTAGTGGTTAAGAGCGTGGACTCTAATCTGGGAGAACCAAGTTTGATTCCCCACTCCTCCACTTGCAGCTGCTGGATGACCTTGGGCAAAGCCATAGTTCTCTCAGAGCTGTTCTTGAAAAAAGAGCTGTTTCTGTCAGAGCTCTCTCAGCCCCACCTGCCTCCCAGGGTGTCTGTGGTGGGGAGGGGAAGGGAGAGGAGTTTGTCAGCCGCTCTGAGACTCCGAGTGAAGGGTGGGGTATAAATCCAATCTCCTCTTCTTCTTCGTCTCCTCCCATTTTATCCTCACTACGACCCCGTGAGGCAGGTTAGGGTGAGAGTGGGTGACCGGCCCGAGGTCACCCAGCAGCGGTGCTTCCGTGGCAGAATGTGGGATTGGAACCTGGGTCTCACAGGTCCTTCCTTGTCCAGCTAGGATTCCATTCTCTTCTCAGTTCCTGCAGCCTCACCCATATGCCTTATCTGGGCTGCTTATCTTGTCATTCTTCTAAGAAGAAGAGTTGGTTTTTATACCCCCGCCCTTCACTACCCGAAGGAGTCTCCGAGCGGCTTACAACCCTTTCCCTTCCTCTCCCCACAACAGACACCCTGTGAGGGAGGTGGAGCTGAGAGCGTTCTGAGGGAACGGTGACTGGCCCAAGGTCACCCAGCTGGCAGCACGTGGAGGAGGAATGGGGACTCGAACCTGGTTTTCCAGATTGGAGTCCTGCCGCTTTTAACCACTACCCCAAACTGGCTCTAAGGGCTGCTTCTCTTCCCATTTTTTTGTCCTGAATACCTCTTAGTAAAGGTAAAGGTTTCCCTTGCTCGAAAGCCAGTCGAATCCGACTCTATGGATGCGGTGCTCATCTCCGTTTCCAAGCTGAAGAGCCAGCGCTGTCTGAAGACGTTTCCGTGGTCATGTGGCTGGTATGACTAGACGCCGAGGCACACGGAACGCTGTTACCTTCCCACCGAAGCAGTGCCTATTTATCTACTTGCAATTTCTTGCTTTCGAACCGCTAGGTTGGCAGGAGCTGGGGCCAGAGACGGGAGCTCACTCCATCATGCGGCACTCGGGTCTCGAACTGCTGAACTACCGACCTTCCGGTCTTCAGCTCAGCATCTTAACCTCTTGAGACTGGGTCAGATCACTTTGTGTGGTTATAGATCCAGTTGGGCAGGCGTTTTGGTCCGCAAGAGTAGAACTAAATTGGGGTATAGTGGTCCCTTTCGGACCAACAGAAGTGTATTCAAGGTATGCACTTTCGGGTGCATGCCCACTTCTTCAGATACATTGGAATGGAAGGTAACAGTTCACATTTATAGACAGGCTGGACAGCAAATTAGCATGTCACGTGACGAAGCTCTTTTAAGATGCGCTATGACAGAACTAAGTAACAAGCCAAGGTTATAATGTCAACAGTTGTTTTGATTGAATTAAGGGGGCAAAAACAGTGAGGCAATACATATCTTACTTGGTGTGTGTGTGTTGTCAAATCGCTTTAGACCTGTGGCGACCCTATGAATTCATGATCTCCAAGACGCCCTCTCATTAGCAGCCTTGGCTCAGGTCTTGCAAACTGAGGGCCGGGGCTTCCTGGATCGAGTCAATCCCTCTCCTGTTGGAGAGGGCCAGTTTGGTGTCGTGGTTAACAGCGCGGACTCTAATCTGGGAGAACCGGGTTTGATTCCCCATTTCTCTACCTGCAGCTGCTGGTGTGCCCTTGGGTCAGTCACAAGTTCTCTTGGAGCTGTTCTCTCACATGCAGTCCTCGAAAGAGCTCTCTCAGCCCCACCTCCCTCCCAGGGTGTCTGTTGTGGGGAGGGGAAGGGAAAGGAGTTTGTAAGCCGCTCTGAGACTCCTTCGGGTAGTGAAGGGTGGTGTATAAATCCAATCTCCTCTTCCTCCTTTTCCTCCTCTTCCCCTAGCACAGTTGTCTTTTCCAGGTAGTCTTGTCGTCTCATAATGTGACCAAAAGTACGATCGCCTCAGTTTATTCATTTTAGCTTCTGGGAAGGGTTCAGGCCTGATTTGATCTGGAACCCACCGATTTCTCTTTTCTGCAGTATCCGTAGAACTCTCCTCCCACACCGCATTTCAAAGGGATCCACTTTCTTCCCGTCGGCTTTCTTCATTGTCCGGTCTTCACACCCATGCGTAGTAATCAATGCTCCCTCTTGTGAGCAAGAATTCTACTTGGTGAGCTACTGGCGTTCAAGTTGTGAGGGAGCGATTTGGCTCCTGCATCAGTTAGTTTGCTCCGGAGCCCTCCTTCCTGAGCTAAGACCAAAATGTGCGAGTCGGAGGCTGAAATACTGTGAGCTAGGTCCCACTAACTCGGCTTACAGGGAACACTGGTAGTCATGGGGAATATTGTGGCATGAATTAACTTACATAAGAACATAAGAGATGCCAATGTTGGATCAGGCCAAAGGCCCATCCAGTCCAACACTCTGTATCACACAGTGGCCAGAAATACCAGTGCCATCAGGAGGTCCACCAGTGGGGCCAGGACATTAGAAGCCCTCCCACTGTTGACCCCCCCAAGCACCAAGATGACAGAGCATCACTTGCCCCAGAGTCCCTATCTATACCTTGTGGCTAATAGCCACTGATGGACCTCTGCTCCATATGCTTATCTAATTCCCTTTTGAAGCCGTCCATGCTTGTAGCCACCACCACTTCCTGTGGCAGTGAATTCCAAGTGTTAATCACTCTTTGGGTGAAGAAGGACGTCCTTTTATCCGTTCTTACCCAACCGCGCAGCAATTTCATGGAGTGCCCACAAGGAGTTCTTGTCTTGTGAGAAAGGGAGAAAAGTACCTCTTTCTCTACCTGCTCTTTCCAACTTGATCTTGGTCGCCAGCGGCACATCCTTAAAATGAATCGCTTTCGCTTATCCTTACACTCAGTTGCTTTAGCTAAGCCCAAAGTCACCTGGCCAGGTAGGGGCTTGAACTGGGGTCTCTTGGGCCCAAGTTTGACACTGTGCCATGCTAGAACCAAGTTTGAGTCTAGTGGCACCTTTAAGACCAGCAAAGTTTAATTCTGGGCATAAGCGTTCGTGTGAATGCAAACTTCTTCGGATAGATTCAGGTGGGTGGCCGTGTTGGTCTGCAGCAACAGAACAGGGTTTGAGTCCAGGGGCACCTTTAAGACCAGCAAAGTTTAATTCTGGGCATGAGCTTTTGTGTGCACGCAAACTTCTTCAGATAGATTCAGGCGGGTGGCCGTATTGACCTGAAGCAACAGAGCAAAGTTTGAGTCCAGTGGCGCCTTTTTTAAAAATATTTTTTATATTTGTGTGTGTGCTTGCCTGGAAGTCATGGTTGACCTCTGGTGGCCTCTGGTGGGAGCTTGGACTTTTTGGCAGAGAGGTGGCTTGATGAGCCTGCCTCTGCATCCCGGTCCTGGTATTCCTTTGAGGTCGCCTTTCCAGAGTTCTTGCCGGAGTCGGCCCTGTTCAGCTTCCGAGATCGGACAAGGTCGGGCTTGCCCGGTCAGGGCTGAGTCCAGGGGCCCCTCAAAGACTGACGAAGTTTAATTCTGGGCGTCAGCGTTCGCACGCACGCTTCATCCCCACTGTCTGGCTAGCAGCAGCCCCAGCAGAAGTCATAGATTCTGCCTTGACGGCCGCAGTCTGAACGCCGGTCAACCAGCGGTTGATCGAAGCTGGCAGTCTAATTGGCCAGTATTGGGTTATTGGCAACGGTCATGCGTGGCTGCGCGTCATGTGCTTGCGCGTCTGCAGGGATGGAGGCGAAGGCAGGCGAAACCTTGGTGGGGGTTACATGGAGAACTTTCCCCCCCCGCTTCCGTCTCCCAGCTCTGCGAGAGCGTCTTGGCGGCATCCGTCAACGTTTGCTTCCCAGAGATTGTTCCAGTCGCGTCCCATGTGGTCTACCGGCAGGGTTTATCTCGTGCTCGTCAGCTCTCTCTTGCCTTTTCTATTTGTGTCACAATTCCCATCCAAATAGAGGCAGAGGGTGACATTCTTCTAGCCTGCCTGCTGATCTCTATCGTTGTCGGTCACAGCTCTCTCAGAGAGAGCTTTTCTCCCTGCCAAAGAACATCTCTGAAACTTTATCCTTTTCCGCCGGAGAAGTTAAAAACCTGCCTGCTGCCCAAATGTTTGGGGGCGTGACCAGACCTTCCCCTCTCAAGCGCTCTGATTCCTAGAGACGCCGTGACAGAAAACCCTTTGGATTTTTCAGTTTTCACGCTGCTGTTTGAAACGCCTTCCACACTGATGGTTTTGGATCCCTGAGGTTAGCAAAAAAGAGAAAAGAAAAGAATGGAAGAAGATATTCTGTTACATATCGATGGCACATTGTCCCTGACGAGGCAATTTTATTTGCACTCTTAGGGCCTAAACTGGAAGGTACATATTATTTCCAGTATATACGACTACTTCTGACACGAGGCCAGAAATATTTGTGGCCCCAAATAGAAACTTTTTGGTGTGTCATTCTACTCCATATTGGAACATTCCAATTTTGGTCCTATTTTATCTGTGGTTAGTTGCCTTACATGTGTTATGGGGACTCTGTCGCTTGTTGCATTTTGCGCTATCTGACCTCTGAAGAAGGCTCTTGTGAGCCGAAATGTGTCAGATCATGCACTGTTCCTTTTTTGGGTGTATTTGTAACTTTGAACGTTTTATGCGGCTTTATTTGGGCCCCTACTAGGTTTTTATATGTCTTTGTAATAAACACCCTTTTGTACACTAATAAACACTCTTTTGTACACTTACTTAGGTTTTTAACTTTAGGCCCTCAATAAGTTTCCTAAACTTGTGCTTTGTGGGTTTAGATTTTCTCCCCCCTCTTTTTTTGGCTGTCTGGGGGACTCACACATGGTTTTTAATTTATTCGTACCCAGCTTTTCTCCCAACGGGGGACCCAAAGCGATTTATACCATTTTCCCTTCCTTCGTTTTATCTCCACAAGTTCGCAGCAACCCTGCGTGGTAGGCTGGATTGAAAGAGCCTACAAGTTCATCCAGCGAGCTATTGTGGCAGGGGGGGGGTTCGAACCTGGGTCTCCTAGGCATTAATCAGACGTGTGAACTACTACACCGCCCTTGCTCCAGCGCAAGGTCGGCTGCCGTCCGCCAATAGGGTGGCAGGGCCCTGAGGAAGGTTCGCGTAGATGTGCAAATGATGATGCTGAGCTCTGCTTAATCGCCTGGGTTTCAGAGAGAAAGGTGGACTATAAATAATGTAAATTAAAAAATAATGCTGAATTGGGTTGCAAAGAAAGGTGTTCGGTGCCTGTCCCCTTTGAAGACTTTGCTTACAGGCAGGGCTATTTTTGGGCAGGAACGCACAGGAACGGAGCTCCGGCTGGCTCCCAAGTTGGCCACGCCCAGCAGGAGCTCATTAGCATAACAGGCCACACCCAACAGCAGAAACTCATTAGGATTGGCTACATGAGGGGTGTGTGGCCTAACATGCAAAGGAGTCCCTGCTACAAAAAAACGCCCTGGGTTTTGACAACAGACAAGGTAAACAGAATAAGAAGGGAAAGGTGGGTGTGGCTGGATGACCACACTTCTGGTAACATGGGGGTGTGGCCTAATGTGCTAATGAGCCGTGCTGTCAGGGGTGTGGCCCAATATGCTAATGAGTTTCTGCTGTTGGGTGTGGCCTATTATGCTAATGAGTTCCTGCTGGGCTTTTTCTACAAAAAGAGCCCTGCTTACAGGTGAGCTCTGGACTGGGACAAACTTCCAGTTCCTATAATGAATGAGACTCTGCCATGCTGCCTAGTTATTTGACACACACACCCCCGAGCAGTTGGCGTCCAACCTCTTCGAGGGACAAGTGGTATTCAGCCACACGAGATTGAGCAACAGCAGGTCTGTGATGTCCTTAAAACAGTTTTGGAAGGGGATGAGATAGACTTATCCTCCATGAATCTATCGATGGTTACTGGCCATGGTGGCTCAGGGGAACCTCCACAATTCAGAGTCACTGATCCTCTGAATCCCAGAGCCAGGATCTCTGCCCTGTTGTTGGCCCTCCAGAGGAACTGGCTGGCCCCTGTGTGAGATGGGAGGCTGGACTGGAGGGACCCTCCCTGGGCTGACCCAGCAGGGCTCTTCTGAGGTTCTTATCGGGGAAGGCCTCGGCCTCTCTGCCCTGTTCTTGGCCCTCCAGAGGGACTGGCTGGCCCCTGTGTGAGATGGGAGGCTGGACTGGAGGGACCCTCCCTGGGCTGACCCAGCAGGGCTCTTCTGAGGTTCTTATCGGGGAAGGCCTCGGCCTCTCTGCCCTGTTCTTGGCCCTCCAGAGGGACTGGCTGGCCCCTGTGTGAGATGGGAGGCTGGACTGGAGGGACCCTCCCTGGGCTGACCCAGCAGGGCTCTTCTGAGGTTCTTATCGGGGAAGGCCTCGGCCTCTCTGCCCTGTTCTTGGCCCTCCAGAGGAACTGGTTGGCCACTGTGTGAGGTGGGATGCTGGAGTAGATGGACCCTCACTGGTCTAGTCCTGATTTGATGCCGGTGGAGTGGGTGTTCGAGTTAGCTTCAAACTACGGTTGCCAGCTCTGGGTTGGGAAAGACCTGGAAGTTTGGGGGTGGAGCCTTGGGGAAGGGTGGGTTTTGAGGAGGAGATAGACACCCCTCCCCCCCGCAAGGCCCAATGCCATGGAGTCCGCTCTCCCTTGTAGCCATCATCTCCAGGCGAACCGATCTTGGACATCTGGAGATCAGCGGTGATAGCGGGGGATTTCCAGGCCCCGCCTGGAGGTTGGCAACCCTGTTTTGAACATGTGCAGGGCAGTCGGTTTTCTCAGGAAGGAGGAAATTCTTGGCCTGTTTCTCTAGCCTTGCCCTGGAATTTTATCTTTCTTGATGTAAGCTTCTCTCTGGCTGGGTTAGAGCGCATGGTAGCCGTGGAATCCTTGTGAAATCTCTCTTCTCCTTTTGTGGCTTCCATCTGGATCTTTTTCTTTCTGCTTGGGGGGGAGGTGTTTGCCCATCCTGTGACCACTCACTGCTGAGCTGGCAGAGCTAGGAGAGCTGTGATTCAGCTAGCGAGTGGCTTCCTGGAATTAAGACGGGCCTTGGAAATCTCCTAAAGCGATGAGCTCACATGTTTCACTTAACTTGCTCATTAGTGCTGGAATGGCAGAGAACAATGAGTCTCGTCTGGTCACCTGTGGCGAGTAAGAGTGGCTTCCAGGCGAGCGGGCGGTAGGGAAGAGAAACTTTCCGCAGCCGTGGAAAAGATTTGGAGGCAATTTTGGGGAAGAGCAATATGGAATATCTGCTTTCCTAGTCTAAGCTTATTTTACTGCTTTAACATAAAGTGCTTTAACATAAAGTGCTTTAACATAAAGTGCTTTAACATAAAGTGCTTTAACATAAAGTGCTTTAACATAAAGTGCTTTAACATAAAGTGCTTCAACATAAAGTGCTTCAACATAGAATAACTGTAATAGCTCATAACTTAGCACCCAGTTGCAGCGTTTTCCTGTTTGGTGGTGGAAAAGTGCCATCGGGTCACAGCTGACTTATGGCGCCCCGGTGTGATTCTCAAGGTAAGAGGCGTTCAGAAGTGACTTACCTTTGCCTGCCTCTGCAGAGCAACCTTAGACTTCTTGGTGGCTGACCCTGCTTAGCTTCTTGAGATTTGACAAGATCGGGCTAGCCTCGGCCATCCAGCTCAAGGCAAGAGACGTTCAGGGGTGGTTTGCCCTTGCCTGCCTCTGCGTAGAGACCCTGGAGTTCCTCAGTGGTCTCCCATCCAAGTACTAAGCAAGGCCGACCCTGCTTAGCTTCCGAGATCGGGCTAGCCTGAGACTATCCTGGTTAGGGTGTTTCCCTATTTAGAAAATACAAGTGCCTTAGTTAGCCAGTTTGGTGTAGTGGTTAAGTGTGTGGACTCTAAAATGGGAGAACCGGGTTTGATTCCCCACTCCTCCACTTGCAGCTGCTGGATGACCTTGGGCAAGCTGTAGTTCTGTCAGAGCTGTCCTTGAAAAAGAGCACTTTCTGTCAGAGCTCTCTCAGCCCCACCTCCCTCACAGGGTATCTGTTGTGGGGAGGGGAAGGGAGAGGAGTTTCTGAGCCGCTCTGAGACTCCGAGTGAAGGGCAGGTTATAAATCCAATATCTTCTTCTACTTCTACTTTTTTTCCTACTCCTACTTCTTCTACTCCTACTTCTTCTACTCCTACTTCTTCTACTTCTTCAACTCCTACTTCTTCAACTTCTCCTACTCCTACTTCTTCAACTTCTCCTACTCCTACTTCTTCCTCTACTTCCTCTACTTGTTCTTCTACTACAACTACTTCTACTACTAGTTCTTCTACTACTTCTTCTACAAGCAAAGATATCCAATACTAAAGAGGTAGCTACGGACTGCTTCACCCTTTGCTGCTGAGCATTTCTTAGTTTTTGCCCTTCGAAAGGCAAAGAAAACAGTGTCGAAGTTAGAAAACAAATCTTGCAGGAAAGGAAAACTTGTGAAAGTTGTAATGTGACTGGCAACGTATATGGGTACCATCTTGAACTTTATAGCGTTGAAAACACTACGTTCTTCACTAGCGTATCGTCATTCTGCGTATCGTAGCATGTTAGTCTTGGACAGAGTTCGTAGCGTTTAGACAACAAGGCATGCTCAAACAATAGCATCACTAGCCTGCAATGTGGGATATTGAAGTACTTGTTTCCTAGCCTGTGGGCACAGTCTGTTGTAGAGAAGCTTGATGTGAGATGACTAAGGGGAGACATGATACAGGTTTATAAAATTATGCATTGGGTAGAGAAAGTTGACGAAGCAAAATCTGTCTCCTTCTTCCAAAATACTAGAATTCGGGGGCATCCTGATGGGTGTAGGTTCAGGATGGATAAAAGGAAAGACTACTTTACACAAAGAGTGATTAAAAGATGGAATTCACTGCCAGAGGAGGTTGTGATGGCCGCAGGTGTAGACAGCTTTAAAAGGGGATTAGATAGATTCATGGAGGAGAAGTCTATCAGTGGCTACCAGCCATGGTGACTGAGGGGAACCTCCACATTCAGAGGCACTAAGCCTCTGAATCCCAGAGCCAGGCAGCAACATCAGGGGCAGACCTCGGCCTCCATGCCCTGTCGTTAGTCCTATAGAGGAACTGGCTGGCCCCTGTGTGAGACGGGAGGCTGGACTAGATGGACCACTGACCTGACCCAGCAGGGCTCTTCTGATGTTCTTATCGGGGAAGGCCTTGGCCTCTGTGCCCTGTTGGCCCTCCAGAGGAACTGGTTGGTCCCTGTATGAGACGGGAGGCTGGACTAGATGGACCACTGACCTGATCCAGCAGGGCTCTTCTGATGTTCTTATCGGGGAAGGCCTTGGCCTCTGTGCCCTGTTGGCCCTCCAGAGGAACTGGTTGGTCCCTGTATGAGACGGGAGGCTGGACTAGATGGACCACTGACCTGATCCAGCAGGGCTCTTCTGATGTTCTTATCAGAGGAAGGCCTCAGCCTCTCTGCCCTGTTGCTGGCCCTCCAGAGGAACTGGCTGGCCCCTGTGTGAGACGGGAGGCTGGACTGGATGGACCCTCACTGGTCTGACCCAGCAGGGCTCTTCTTACATTCTTATAGGGGAGGGAGGTCAAATAGTTGGCAGGTTTGGGATATTGGTTCCCTATCGCTAGAACAAAAGAACAGTGGAAAGCAAAGTCTAAGCCCAATGACAAAGACAGTCCTATTTGCTTCTCCAATGACGGCTCTCGAGCACAAAAACACCTCTTGGGTTTGAGAGTTCTATATATTTCTTCGGCTGGGGTCTCCGACATGGTGCCCGTGGGTGCCGCAGCACCCACACAGCACAATTTTAGCCTGACTTGGAACTTGGACACGAAGCAGGGGTTGTTCCTGGCTAGTCCTTGGATGGGAGGACCCCCCCCCCCCCGGACGTTGAGGGTTGCCATGCAGAGGCAGGCAATGGCGAAACCGCCTTTCTTTGTCTCTGCCCTGACCTGGATGGCCCAGGCTAGCCTGACCTCATCAGATCTTGGAAGCTAAGCAGGGTCGGCCCCTGGTTAGTCCTTGGAGGGAAGCAGGGGTCATATTGTAGGAAAAGAGGTGCAGGAGCTCATTAGCATAACTCATTAACATAACTTATTTGCATATGCCACACCCTCTGGCATCACCGGAAGTGTGTCAGAAGGCAACACCCACCGCTCAGGCTCCACTGGACTGTTTCGGATTGCTAGCTATTGAAGTGGGGGAACGTGCAGATCTGCCCTCGCAGAGGAGGGAGAGCTTGTACCTGAATAAAACTCGGTCTTAAAGGTGCCACTGGACTGTTTTGCATTGCTAGCTATTATGGGGGGGACGTGCAGATCTGTCTTCGCAGCGGAGGGAGAGCTTGTACCTGAATAAAACTTGGTCTTAAAGGTGCCACTGGACTGTTTTGGATTGCTGGCTATCGATGGGGGGGGGGGGGGTCATGCAAACCTGCCCTCGCAAGGGAGGGGAGCTTT